>NC_142803.1:9644473-9691189 GCF_049724085.1 Artemia sp. Qi Xiang Cuo
ACTCACTTATCAACAATGGAGTTCTTAATCGGTTTTCTGCTACTACCATGTCTTCCATCCTCGCTAGTCTAAGCGTGTCTCTTGTCTGAATTTGTCTTGAATTTGAGTAGCACTGTCCAGGGTATTAGCGACGTTTTCACATCGCTACAGCTCCAGTATGCAAAATTTAGCCTTAAATTCAAAGTTGCAAAGTTGGAAGCAGTATTCTTCAATTGGTAACAAGCACCACTGCCGGATATTTCTGTCGGTTAGAGTAGGATCAACCCAACTGACCACTGAACTAGGCAAAATGCAAAGTGTTACAGGCTACAATAATGGACCGGATATATTCTCCAGATTAAGCGAACTCAATTAAAATATGTTTACATCCAAAACGCTTTCATTAATTAAAGGGTTAGACCAGAGTAGGAAGTTGAATCAATTAGATGAGGTTTGAGTATTCTTTATATTACTTTCCTCTTGTTAGAAGGCTGTCATATGAATCTGGTTTCACCCTTATTCAAATTTGAAAGCTTTTTGCCAGAACTTAAAACAAACATACATTACTGCGTATCAATAAAAAAGGGCATGTCAGCGTTGTTTCTAAATTAAATTTTAATCAAAAACAAACAAAGATTAATTTAAAAAACAATGTTTTCGAGGGAAGTAAAGAGCGAAGTTGAAACTTAAAACGGACAAAAATTAACACTTCACAGCCTATCTAATAAATATCAATAAAAGTAATACAGATAAACAAACTAATTATGTTTCCCTATGTTTTTAGGATTATAGAAAACTAGCGCTTTACTGAAAACACAAAATAATATAGGAGTTTTCGTACAATAAAAGCCTGTTTTAGCCTATGGAGGATGGTTAAATTTGAAGAGAGGTGTTTATTGCTTTTTGTAGGTTTTCTGTAAACTGTAAACTAAAGCTTATCGATACTACTTATAATCAAAATATCTAGGATTATTTGTTGGTAATAAGAATATTGAAACTGAAAACGCACTGAGTGTTTCTTTCACAGTTTAACAAATTCATAACAGTGTTGACGTCTAGCCCAATCACTAATTCTTCGATTATATGACATTTTTTTAAAATTTATTTGTGATAGGTGATCCGATTTTTTAACATCGATCCTTGTATTTAAGGTGCCCAAAAAAGAATGCCTGATTTGAATCTGCTTTAAATCAAAGTTATTTATTTTTAGAAAGCAAACAAACACACCATTCTTTTCTGAAGATGTTGAAATTATACGTGTAATACAATATCGTACATATGCACTCCCTCCTTTGTTAGCCCTACAGGCACTTATTCCGTCCATGAAATTATATACCTGAGGAAGTTCGCCTGATTTTCGATAAAGGGAGAAATATCCCCAAAAAGTCACGGAATCTTAAAGAAAATCACGTCATCATATTTGGGGTATCAGAGAAACCTACTACAGAAGTTTCAATCTGAAAAAATTTGGAATCTGAATCTTTTGCCAGAAAAAGGATCACGGGCTCTTTCTTCTGGCCAAAAATACAAAATTCTCCATTTTTGTAGTTTTGCTATATGATAGAGCTTTCGACAACAAACACCCAAATTTCCTAGTTATCTTTTCTTATTTTGTACAGTGGGAATGCAGTGTGGTCTTTGTAATTATTTGCAAACATTTACAGCAAATCAAATAGCCAACTAAGGTGAGTAGCACCAACTTATAAAAAATAATGAAGGAGGTATACCCCCATCCTTTTCACTAATTTCCATTAATTTGATTTCCATTAAATGGGGGAGGGAGAAGACAGCTATCTTTGTATGGGAAATAATCTTTGTTTTAAGTTCTAATATAGTCCTTAACTTCCATTCGGAAAACAAGTTTTAGTACCTTAGCCTATATAAAGAACATACATTTTTAGTAAAAACAAAATCTCAATCAAATTTAATTTCCATTTTGTAATACTTTGTGAAATTTAGATTTAGTTTAACGTAAGTATTAAAATTTCAAGCTTAAGAAGATATGCCTGACTATCCGAAAAAGGGGTTAAAAAGTCTCAAAAACAGAAATAAGGTTGATAAGAAGTGGTTAGTGTCCCCGAAGCTTAGCATAATATTGTTTATGCTCAAAATTTCCAACTCACGTTGAGCCTTCATATAAATATAAAAGTGGTTTTGAGGATGAGGGGGCGTGTGTGGAAAATTATATATTATTTTAATGGCTACCGATACAAAAGGGGGAACGTGGGAGTAGTATACGGGTTCTGGAGCCGGGAGGAACATAATTTACATATGCCGATCAGGCCCTAATTTACTCTTACCCATGAGGCCCTAGCAACCAGATCCAGTCATGAACCTTCCCTAGAAACTAGATTGGCCATATTCACATGAGGACATAATTTTCATACTTCCACGAGGACATCATTTGCATAACTGGTTTACTTTATTATAAATTTAACCTTAATGTCTCAGTAATCCTATACAGTAATGTATGTACTTAATATCCTGTAATCCCATAACAATTCTATGAATAAATTTTATTCGGGTTGAATGAAACCGGTTTACATTAACATAAGTTTCCTTCATTGAGTAAATATAAGGTGGGATTTTATATATATTTTATTAAAAGGTGCCGATTATCAACGTAGGCATGGTGATGATAGAAAAAAAATTACGAAAAATTAAAAAGTTGAAAAATAAAAATAACGGAAAATAAAAACAAATTAAAAAAATCAAAAAACACTAGGTCCAAATGTATTAAAATAAATTCTTAATATTAAAATAAATATTATAAAAATATTAAAATAAATTCTACAAATATTGTATTTCTAAGAAAAAAGGAAAAAATCATGAGTAGTAGATGGATACCAATTTCGTTTCGTATTTTAGAAATATCAAAAGTGAATTTCCTTTGCTATTGGCTTGAAAAAATCATCTTGTGATATTATATTTGAATGTGCACTTTTATTATTGACTGCAGAACTTGCTGAAATTGACTGTAATCACCAGAAAGTAAACTACAATATGTTTGAGTATGATATTAGCTTTGGGAGTACTACATTACGCCATATGACTTTTGTATCTAAATATGTAGTATTGTACGTGCCATTATTTCAATAATAATATTTCATTGAATTACTTTGTTATGTTTTCAATATTTTATGCGGCCGTCCCCGTGGTACTCTATGGTTGGTAATAGACTGTAGTTGGTTTATTGAATGTTTTTGATCAATATTAATTGTGCACTGGAAGGATAAACACTTGCATCATATTTTTATTTTAAAGTGAAGATGACATATTCCAAAAAAGTTTCTTCACATGATAAAGTTGTCGCTGCGTTAAATGCTGACAAAGACAAATATTTGAACTATGAAACAAGCGAAATTGGGATATTATTGGAAATTTATGCGTTCATTATAATGACAGTGAGAGATTAAATTTCTTTGGAGTACCGAAAAGATTTAACTTTTATAAGTAGATATGCGAGAGTAACATTTCCAGTGATGATAGTGCTCAAAGAGAATGTAAACATAAAACTGTAGTTGATGACGAATTCCAACTTCTTACTACTGCTGATGGTAACACGTTACGCATTGATTCATCCTATCACCATCTTTCTGGTATTAGCATTGAAATGAAAGCAAAGGCAAAAAGAAAGGCATATTGCTGCACCAACATCATAAACCACATCTTACCTATGTGCCGAAAATACAATCTATGTAAAAATGATGTGGTAATAGACAATGGAATCACAAGTAAAATAAAACGGGCATTGACACACAATATAATAAAGGAATATAAAGATGTATTGATAAAAAAAAGCATACATACTTTACTACTATGATATTCTACATGCCATTATTTCAAAAAAAATATTTGGTTGTATTACTTTGTTATGTAGTCATTATTTTTAGGGTAAAATAGCCACTCGAATGTTTAGAATGTGAATTCAAAAGTCAAAGATGCAAGAAAAAGAATTTTCAGAGACATAGGTACTACTAACGGGATTCATAAGGGGTCTACTAGAATCTGAGGTAGGTTAACAGGGCTTTTACCAAAGTCTGGGAGAAATGAGCTGAAGTTTCTTCAAAATCAATAATTAGGCGAACAGACGGTCAGACACACAGGCACAGAGAGAGAGAAAAACAGAAAACACACACACAGAGCACATACACAGAGACAGGCAAACAGACGGTCATAAAAACAGGCTGAGAGAGAAAGAGATAGAAACACAGACACACAAAGACAGACATAGAGATATGCATACAGACGATCAGACACAAGCACACAGGCAGGGAGAGACAGAAACACACATAAAAACATACAAAGACTGACACAGAGACAGGTAAACAGACGGTCAGACACACGTGCACAGAGAGACAGACAGAGAGAGGACACACACAAACACACAAAGACAGGCAAACAGACGGTCAGACACACAGACAAAGAGAGAGAGAGAGAGAGAGAGACAGAGACCATAAATATTTTTGCAGTTTACATAATAACTTTAGAGATTCTGAACTGAAAAAACTAAAATAGAAAATAAAAGATTTTTTTTGTACAGAAATATAGCACAACGTTACAGAGATACGCACTTTAGGTGTTAAGCCAAAAAAGTTTGGTTCCAGGAAGCAAGAAGATGTATATAAGACTTGCGACTACAGAGCTATAGAATAATGAAGTTTTTCGTAAAAAAATTATTTTGTTTTTAAATTATTTTTGTTAATTATGAAAGTTTTATAAATACATCAGTTGCCTTTCAAATGAGCCATTGAACAGCTACTATATGATTTTCCAGTGCCGGGCTAGCTGCAGAGAAGAAAAACGGAAAACAAAAGATGCTGTCGATGACGAATATCATGCTTGGAGCAACTTTTCTTGTTTTTCAAGCTAATATATTTTCATCGTTATTCAAGCCAAGAGACAGTTAGTTTCCTATATAGGTGTACTGGACAAGTCGGTTCTAACAATGTACTTTTTTTTTTATCTGACTCTAATTTTAGGAGCTATGGGCTATTGTTTTTCTATGGGACGTAATCGTCTCTTACTAGGTTGCTAGCTACTGCTGTAAGGGTGGGAGGACCAGGGAGGCTTTCTTCGAATATCCAATGAAAAGGCGCGGACAGGACGATAAAACAAAAACAGAAAAAAAGTAAGTGTGATTAGCAATTGCAAAACACGAAAAGCCTATGACTTTTCCTTAGTTGGATTAGTAAAATACGAACACCACCGGGAACCAGGCATCAAAGTCAGTCCAATACGGCACAATATCTCAGAGAAAGTCGGTCAATATAAAAAAGTATCTTTCGAAAGCAACTTTCAAAAGGTACTTGTATTATGTTATCTTGTCAATAGACAAGTGTGATGCATCATCATGCAGATATTCTTTAGTATCCGGGTTGCAGTTGTAGTTAGCAGCCTAGTAAGAGACGATCACGCCCCACTGTAAAAAATGAAATAGATCATAACTCCCAAAACTAGAATCATATCAAAAAACAAAATACACTATTAGAGCCGCCTTGTCCGAAACCCTTTTATAGAAAACTTATAGTCCCTTGGCTTGAACAACTAGGGAACAATACTGGCTTGAAAATCAAGAAAAGTAGCCGAATCCACGATATTCTTCTTCTGCTAATTCACAGCAGGCGGGCTATTCAGTTGGTACTATTTAGGTATATTCTGCCATACGTCATCTTTTTTTCTTCTTCTTCTTCTGTTCCTCGGATAGCCGGGCACTGGAACATCGTAGAGAGCTGTTTAATGGTTATTTTTAATGGAAATTGATGGGGTTGAAAACCTTCTGTAATTAAAAAAGTCATTTCAAATATAAAATCATTTCTTTACGAAAAAACTGCATTTTCATGTTCAATATTGACGAATGACGAAATAATCGTAGGTATTTAATCATCATTATAGAGTGCTGTTTAATGGCTCATTTTAAAGGAATTAGCTGTATATAGAAACGTTTTGTAATTACCAAGGTAATTTTTAATATAAATCAAACAGGTCATGGTAACGAACTGTACAGTAAGAGCGACTCTTCTCAATAGTAACCGAAACTCTAAAAGGTGGTACTTTGATACCAATAGGTACATTAAAAAAATTGTATTTTTATGCTGATTTTCAATATTTAAATCTTATGAAGCTTAAATTTATTTGTGAAAACTAAAATAGAAATAAAAATTTGTACAAAAATATAGCACAACTTTATAGAGATACAAAAATTTAGGAGTTGAGCCAAAAAAGTTTGGTTCCAGGAGGCAAGAAGATGTAAATAACATTTTGCTACTACAGAGCTATAGAAAAATGCAGTTTTTAGTACAAAATTGATTTTGCTTTTAGATTATTTTTGTTAATTATGAAAGGTTTATAAATACATTAATTCCCTTTCAAATCAGCCATGGATCAGCTACTCTTTGATTTTCCAGTGCCATGCTAGCTGCAAAGAAGAAAAAACGAAAACAAAATATGCCGTGGTTGCAGAATATCGTGCTTGGAGCAAATTTTCATGTTTTTCAAGCTAATATATTTTTTTGTTCGTTATTCAAGCCAAGAGACAGTTAGTTTCCTATATAGGTGTATTAGACAAGGTGGTTTTAACAGTGTACTTTTTTTTATCTGAATCTAATTTTAAACGCTATGGGCAGTTTTATTTTTCACTATGGGACGTGATCGTTTCTTACTAGGTTGCTAGCTACCGCTAGCAACTTACCGCTACTGCTAGGACCAAGGGGGATTCCTTCGAATATCTAATAAGGAGGTGCGGACGAGGACGACAAGAAAATAAAAAAAGTAAGTTTGATTAGTAATTGCAAAACACGAAAAGCCTATGGCTTTTTCTGAGTTGGAATAGTAAAATACGAAAACTACTTGGAATCAGGCAGTAAAGTCATTCAAATATGGCACAATATCTCAGAGAAAGTCAGTCAATATCAAAAGTATCTTTTTAAAGCAGCTTTCAAAAGATACTTGTATTATGTTATCTTGTCAATAGACAAGTCTGATGCATCATCATGCAGATCTTCTGCTGTATCCGGGTTGCAGCGTTAGCTCGTAGTCTAGTAAGAGAAGATCACGCCCCATAGTAAAAAATGAAATAGATCAAAACTCATTAAAAATAGAATCAGATCAAAAAAAGAAATACACTATTAGAACCGTCTTGTCCGAAACCCTTATATAGGAAACTTATAGTCCCTGGGCTTGAACAACTAGGGAAATATACTGGCTTGAAAATAAAGAAAAGTGGCTGAAACCACGATATTCTGCATCTTTTTTTTTCTTCTTCTTCTTTTTCTCAGATAGCCAGGCACTGGAACATTGTAGAGAGCTGTGTAATGGCTCATTTTATAGGAAAGTGATGGGGTTAAAAAGCTTCTGTAATTAAAAAAGCTATTTCAAAAATCATTTCTTACGAAAAAACTGTATTTTTTTGATGAATGAAGTCATAATCGTAATTGTTTAATCATCATTATAAAGAGCTGTTTAACGGCTCATTTTGAAGGAATTTGCTTTATATAGAAACCTTTTATAATTAACTAAAATAATGTTTAATATAAATCAAAGAGTTCCTGGTAACAAACTAAATAGTAAGAGCGACTCTTCTCAATAGTAACCGAAACCCTAAAAAACGGTATTTTTATTTCAATAGATACATTAAAAGAATCGGATTTTTATGCTGATTTTAAATATATAAGTTTTATCAAGTTTAAATATATTACATTAAAGAACGAACTTTAGTCCATAGTAACTGAAGTATTGTAAGGTATCATTATATAGATGATAAATTTTTCTTAAGAAATCATCATAGGTAAAAATTGAACTCGGGCCAACTAAGTGAGAGCCACCTATTCTAACCACTAGACCATATAGAATATATTAAAATCTCCGATTACTGAAGTTTATGTTAAAATATAAGTACAGAACGAACATTTTCTGCCATTTGGAGCATCAGTGCTATAAATGCCGAAAAGCGATTTTCCTTGTTGTTTAAGGTGGGAAAGTGAAATTCTGAAATCTGAAGCCATTTTCAAACTGTTTCCGGATTTTCTTTGAAATCGCCGTAAGTTTCTTTTCGGGATAATTTTTTACTTTTAAGATTAGCTGAAGTAGTAGTTGCCATTTCTTAACGACTGCTAGATGACAATTTTGTCTCATCTGACAGCTTTTTTCTAAATATAGTTTTCAGCTTTCGGTTACTAGGTTGCAGCAACTGCTGCAACCATGACACAGATCCATAATAATTATATTTTATATAAATCATCACAAATAATGGTTGCACATCAATTCAGACCCTTTCTTTCAAAATCGAAGTTTGTGAGTTCAAGCCCCTTTGTGGTAACATACAACATTTACTGTAGATACAATTTGAGTAGAATGAACGCTTGGGTTCATCACTGAGTTACGTCTCAGTGAAAGCTAAGCCTCAGTGAGAGCCCTTCCCCAGACAGTACAATCGCGTCCGCAGGTGGCGGATAGGGGAAAGTCCTCCATCAGTATACTTTCACATAAATTTAAAGTAAAGAACGAACTCTATCAGGTCAGTAGCGGTTTTTACGGATCATGATTTTCTAAAATTTGATCGATTTTGAGATGAATTTTTTTTTTATTTTAGCGTGAGTTTTGCAGTATGGGGTTTTTCCATGGGAAGGGTTTTCCATCTTTCACTGATAAAGGAATGATAATTGATATTTCAGTAAATCTTAAAAGTAAAGGTTTATTGGGAAAACAAATTTATGGTCATTTAGAAAAAAAAAACCTAGACCCAAGGCCGAGTCCAGGGGGGGGTCAGTCTAGGCTAGATCCCTGAGAAATGGCATCAGGTTATATTAAAAGTACATTATTGGAATCAGCAGGGTCGAAAACCACGCTATTAAAATTAGAATATCAAGCGTACAATTCCCGTTTGGGTATTTAATTTTCAATCAGGGTTTATTTCCTTCTATATGATCATTATTTCAGATAATTCACTATTTTTGTAAAATTAATTTATTTATTTTTTAAACTTATCAAGTATTTTGATTCAAAAGGAAATAGAGGTCATCCAGTTCATGGTTTGCAACTACATTCTTAGTAGATCACTAAATCCAGACCCCAACCAGTGGTGTAATTTCGTCAGAATCCTACGGGGGGGGGGGGTAAATTTGGAGCCAATTTTTCCAAATAATGTCAAAATGACAATGAAAACTGAAAAATGAACCATATAGTAACAAAAATGTTAAGACGTATTAAGAAAAACTGAACCGTTTCGGTCGACGCTTGAATTATTCAGGCTTATCTTAGTTATGACAAGATTTTTGAAGAAACTAAATTTCAGCGTGTGGGAAAAACTGCGGTCTGGGGGGAGGCAAACTGAGTCTGGGAGGTTCAGTTGCTCCCATCTGCCCCATAGCAAATTAAGCTCTGATCCCAGCCGCTCGTTACTTAGGGGTTGGAGAAGTGTAGGCATGTGGTTCTGGAATCACACAAAGCTGTATATTACAAGCAGAATTATTTATTGTTATATTTACTTATTCAAACTATTTACTTACTTTTACTGTTTAATAGAATAAAAATATTGGTAATGTTTAGTATTCAGGTGGTAAGGTACGGGTTTCCCCACTTATTGGTACAAAAATGGTGCTACACCACTTACAGGAGGGGAAAGCCCCTGATGGCGGCAAATATTATAATGGGATGCCCGCGCTTACCACAACGGTTCTGTAAATATAGGGTATGCTAGTACCCAATTTACAATATACTCTGTCCCAGGGTATGGTAACGTGATCGAACGGTCAAATGGCCGAACTCTAAGGTCAAGGGTGCACCCAACCCGGGGCACCACTAAAAATATCTGGCTGTCTCCTTGGAAGATAAACAAACCCCCCCTGTCGATATTATAATAACTGTATCTCGTAACTTTTTTCCTATCCTGTATCGGTTCCTGGAAAAAATAGTCTACACAGCTGTAGAAAATAGCTTACTTGTAATCTTCCAAAAGGTCACTTGACAAAACCTATATATCAACTCGGAAAGAACAGACTCCCCCAAACAGGGTCTCAGAGTAGACTTATTAATCTAAACATTGGTTCTGTACAACAAACTTTGCATAGGGGTGGACCTTCGCTTGGCTCTGGCCAATCCTCTAAATAACCATCCAAGATCCATTCTACTTTTGCGTAACTTTGTCTTTCAATGGCCCAGACCCAGAAGACCAAAATATAATTTAACTTCAAAGCTTACTTGTTGCGAAAGAATCTAGCCCAGCAATCAGAGTTCAATTCCCCCCGTAAGATGAATGACCACCCATGCGCCACGCTGGTCCACCCTTACAATCATAACACTGAACTTCAACTTTACAAAATCCATTTGTCTTCTTTCATCCACCAATGCCTGTGCTTCCACCAATTGGCTCTGGATCTGTCGTCATCCGCACGTCTCTACTGTAGAACCACCATGGTCTCTATCGTATGGCATCCACATTAGTGTTTGAAAATTAATGTCTCCGAGATTCAAAGAAAATGATCGTGCTCAGCACAATCAAAAATACAACTTTTCTTGCTCTCACGAATTTATATTTGAGAGGAGCAGAGAATCAGTTTCTGGCACATTTGATGATGCCACCCATCATGAAAAATTGGCTGCACTAGCCTCTTAATTTCCATCGGTGGAAACAACACTACATCTCAATTAAAATGTAAATTACCCCTTGGCATAATTTCCAACAATCCAAGGCCGAAAATGCACAGGCCAGTGAAAACGATAAGGGTACAGGGAAATCAGCTAAAAGTTTCACCAAAACATTAATCAGATCATTCTGGGTTCCATCCCCTGGGATAATCAAATGATGAAATTTGGATACATCTCCCACTGAATAAGGTTTGCCGGAAATAATTGTCGGTTCCCCTGAAGAGTAAAAACTATGAATAGGGCTAATGGACAAAGGTTTGGGTGAAATGTGAAAGGACTGGGAGAGAGTATCCTCCAAATACTCCAGATCAGAGAGACAAAATCTCAGTAACAGGGTCACAACTGGCCAAACAGCTGTCCATTGAGCAAATCATCCATCACTCATTGCCTCCCAAAGGGACTCCTCCCCCACAAAAGAGACCAAATCTCCCTTAGAGTTGATAGGACAAATCTTAGATTCCTTCCTAAGTTTATCCAATCCAACCCGACAATCAACATCTCCCAACTTTTTCCCAAACCGTTGTAAGTCGTTCAACTCTATTTTGTGATCATCTTGTTTTATTACCCATGGGTCTTGGCCCTCGTTGAACTCCTTAAAATTCATTTTATTCATGTTAGCTAGGAACAGCCCGTCTAATTTTTTATTTTTCGCCACTGCAGGCTGAATCCACAAATTTTGTCTCTTTTCTGCATTTATTTTTTAGTTTTTGCTTTTCTCAACTTTTTCAATCGCGCAAAATAAATCATCATTAAATTTGAATTGGACTCCAGTGTCCACCATCTTTGACTGCATTTCTTCATTGTAGCTCCGTTTAATATATCCCTCTTAGTTTTCTTTTCTTTTGTAGTAGCATTAAATAAATTGTCATGAAATCTGAATTGGACTCCGGTGTCCATCATCTTTGACTGTCTTTCTTTATTGTAGTTTCGCTTTGCATCTTTTTGCTCTCTTTTAGTTTTCTTTACTTTTACCGCAGAAACAAATATTTCGTTATCAGATGAGAACT
The DNA here is from genome assembly GCF_049724085.1 of Artemia sp. Qi Xiang Cuo. Lineage (NCBI taxonomy): Eukaryota > Metazoa > Arthropoda > Branchiopoda > Anostraca > Artemiidae > Artemia > Artemia sp. Qi Xiang Cuo. Next base: position 9,656,104 of record NC_142803.1, read on the forward strand.
GAATTCCGACATTTTGTTTTTCATATTGTACTAAAATTTCTCGAACTTTACTAGGAAAAGCGCGTACAATAAACTTCGTCTAATTTTTCTCTGGTACATTCAGTGTTTCATTTTGGCAAATATTTTTGGTGTCTCATATTCGTTAAAAGTGTCCTCAAGTTATCTATTTTCTGGAATTTTTTTCCGAAAAATCATTTTCGCGCGTCTTATTTTCAATATTATGTGGCTTTTTTTTTTACTTCCGCATCCCATTTTTGCCGATTATCAACATTTCAAACACAAGTATCAAGCACTTCGTTTTTCCGACAGGGCGGCTCACCCTCCCAATTTATTTTATGGGCCGGTCCACCTCCTCACCTTGTCAATGTTGCATGTTTTTCCGTCTTAGTGTAGTTTTGTAATTTTCCCACTGTTAAACAAGTCACTTTTAAGGATAGGATATTTTCGATATCCCCAAAGTCTCCTTCTACTAAATCATCCACTGCCAGAGTAGGTACTAAGCCTACTTTTATCGCTTTTCTCTGGACCGTACCGTCCTTCTTTGCAATTTCTATTCTTACCCAAGAATACGGGCATTGGTGCTTATCTCCAAAATAACATACTGTTGTAATATTATTTTTATGGTCTATTTCCGTCTTTTTAATTAGATCCATTCACACAAAAGTTTGCTCACTCCCTGAATCAATTACCATTTCGGTCAATTTTTCGTATAATTTTCCTTCTATTTTATGTGATCTCACAAACTCGTCAAAGTTTCCTTTATTATGGGCTATAGCCCAATTTGTTCTTTTATAGGTTACTTTCTCATGTCTATTATGGCAATTTTTAGAAAAAAGTTCCGAAGAGTCAAATTTTACTGGATTATCAACATTTTGAACTGATGGATTTTGATTTGAACATTTCGTTTTCTCTATAAGTTGGCTCAGCCTCCCCTTTTGTTTTTTTTGGCCAGTTCACTTCCCCCCGTAGTTAACGAAGTAGCATGTTTTCCAGTAAAAGTGTCTAATGTCTGGTAATTTTCCTTTTGTCACGATTAATCCTTAGACAAATTATTATGGCTATCCGACAGCCTATAAATAACTTGTGATAAAACGTAACTTTGCGAATTTCCCCAACGAGTTTTCATTAGTCTGTCAATTGTTTTTGCAACATCCTGGTAATATTTTTATCGGCCTCCCCACGGGCCTGTCTTTCTTCCTCTATGTTTTCCTCAATTATTTTGTATAATTTAGAGGTGTATTCTTTTCGGGGTCTAGAATTTTTCTTAATTGATAGAAGAGCACTGCCAATAATTTCCATCTGAAATTTGTTAAACCTCTTATTTAATTCTTCGTATGGTTGAAAATTTGCACTGAGTGCTGTTGTATAAGCCTGTTAAGCGATGTTTTTCTTTTTGCCAGGCGGCCGAACCAGATCTGATTTATTATTTAGATCTCGTATAAACTCACGACGTTTATAAACAATACTTATATCCTCTTTGAATTCTCTCAATGTATAAAATTCACTTTGAAGAATTTCAAGAATTGCCAACCGTTCCTTTTTGTTTTCATTAACAATTTCTTCATATATTTGTAATTGTTTTTTATCAGCCTCCGTAAGGATTTTGAAAGCAATATCCTCTGCCTTACTAGCTTCGTTGAATTCTGTTAGTCTCCCTATGGCTATTATGGCTATCTCCCTATGGCTCCCTATGGCTATTAGTCTCCCTATGGCTATTAGTCCAGTAAAAGTACGGTTTGACCGGGACAAAATTGCAACAAAAGGTTTTTTTTTACACCAAAATGTTCAGAAAAATTGCTGAATATCATATCCAAAATCCGCTGAAATCACCAACTGGGAAAACCTTCTGAGGCTGCTTAAAGAGGGTGAAAGGGGGCAAAAAAATAGTTTTTTTCTATTTTTGACATTTAGGAAGGTTTCTTACACTAAAATATTCAGAAAAAAATGCTGAACAGCATATCCAATCGCCGGTCGGAAAATCGCCCGTCAGAAAAAGCTTCTACGGCTGCTTAAAGGGGGTGGAAGGGACAAAAAATCGGTTTTTCTTTTTTGACAATTAGGAAACTTTTTTACACTTAAATGTTCAGAACAAATCGCTGAACAACATATCAAAAATTCGCAAAGATCACCCACCGGGAAAAACTTCTGGGGCTGCTTAAAGGGGGTGAAAGGGAAAATGTTTTTCAATTTTTGTTATTTCTATTCGTTCGGGGACTTGATTCTGGTATAAATCACCTCGCTGAAACCGAAAATTATGTTACTTTTATTGTAACACGTCTATAACTTATATTAAACTATTAATAAGATTTTAATAACTCCATCGCAAAAATAAAGGAAATAGCTTTTCTTCCAAAGCGTTAGAAAGATCAGATCAATGGAAGCCTGAAATACTTCAAACAGCAACACAGGAAAATCTCGAACGGCAATTTAAAGGAGCAGAGAAGTACCCCACTCTTTGTTGCTTCGCTAATCGTTGAAAATCTGGTTATCCGATGAGAATCAACCGTGTGAAAACCAGACTGCAGAAAAATGGAAACTATAGGCATAGACGCATAGAAACTTGAAAAATCATTCTTATTATCGGCATCTTTTACAGTTTAAAAACAAAAATATTAACGCGTCTATATATAAATCACAATTTTGATAGTCATCATTTTTAGATCACATAATATTGAGAATCATCATTTCATTAATGAGCATTACAAAAGAGCACAACCACCGGTAATGCAAAACACTAAAATTCTTCTTCTTCTAGAGATGTTGGTTCAGAGTTATTACAGATTGTTCCAATGCCCTCTCCGCAAGCAAGTGTGCTGGGCATGCCATTCTTACGGCAAGTTCATCTGGCCGTATCGCAACCTGATTTGCATTTGCAGCGGATAATTTGAAGAAAACTTTGGGGAGATGGTTTCTTCTCCGTCTCAACTGGGATGTAACTATCAGCAGAGATTCACCGTCCCCAGTTCTCCGGTTTCATCGCAGCAGCCTCTCTTTTCCATTCCATTATCAGCAAATACACGTGAAAAGAATGGAGCTTCGCAGCTGAGGGCGTGGGAGGCATCTAATCAAGGCAGACAAATGCGGAAGAGGAAGCGAGCTTGGCCAAGAACAGACGATGTCTCAAGGACACGTGAGTTTCTTCAGGCTTTCCTTTATAAATTCTCAAAAGAGCTTGTTCACCAGCTACAAAGAGCTCGTCTTTCGTAGCCTTCGAGTCCATAAAGACCTTAGCGGCCTCACGAAAAGACGGATCAGACCGGTACAATGACAGTCCGACAGATTTACCAATTCCTTGTAATCTCGAAGTGGTGTCAAAGCCTAGGAACGCGTGCAGAAATAGCATTGCACCGCACATGTCCCTTAGTTTTTCTTCGATGGAGCAAATATTCCATATCTTATGTTCGTTTGAAGCTTTCGTCTCGGATCTGAAATACAGGCCTTTGTGGGTGGCAGTGACATGATAGAGGAGGAGGATAAGGCCACTGTCGTTTCCGATGCAATCAGGACATCGGCTTCAGCAGAGACATGTTGTACCGAACAAGCCGCTGAGGAGAATTTTCTCCTATTGCTAGAATTATCCGCTGCTTGTTTGTGCAGTTTTGCAAGAACTCTTCCTTCTTTTTGCTAACTTTGTTATACCAGTGAATTCTACCAAGTGACACTGTTTACCCCTGGAACGATTGAGGTGAGCCATACCTTTCGTCGAGGGACCATGATTATATCTATCAAAAACTACCGAAGCTTTTCCAAATCTAGTGGTGACATACTTGACGTAACTTCCGCAAATGAAGTCAAATGTAGAGTTGGGTTGTCAAGTCAATTTCTGGAGCAGCCAGCCGCCGTCAACGACATAGTGTCACGAGTCTAAGCGCTCACCCGAATGGTCCCCTGAGGCCTTTCGAATTGCGTTTGACAGAGAGGGTTTGTTGGCAGGACGCAGAACTTCATAGGATCCAAAAAGGGATGGAGAATACGTACAAAGATCATACGAAAAAAGATCTCGAAGACCGAATTCTTCCCGGTTCACCATCGTAGCTAAGCACTGGAACAGAAGCCCTTGATCGACATGAACCAGTTCACCATCGGTGTTAACAGCTGATTTGGTTGCCATTGTAACAGCCTTGTCTTTCTCCCGGAACAAAAATGAATCAGCTGCCTTCCCAGTCATTTCGTCTAGAATTCGGGCTCCAACTTCTTTTGCGGTGTCCGCATCTACATTATCTGATGCAGTTACGCCGGTAACGATGTTGAGGAGTCCTCCGTGTTCTCTGAAAGGAATCAGGGTTCGCAAAAAGTCTAGGACCGCCTCCGTGATATCAGTATCTCTCTTCATCCACCACTGGAACGTTTCGACGTGTTGATCACTTGTTGAGTAACTCAGGCTAGTCAAACCTTGCATTGAGGCATTTACTTCAGCACAGATCGGCATTGAAAAAAACCATATCAGACCTTGAGTTTATGTGATCCCCCGTCCACGAGTTAGTCCACCTGTTGTCTCCAAACTGCACATTAGAGCTTGCTGAATGACTAGATCCAGTGACAATCCAGCCCAGTACCAATCGCTTCTTCTTATAACAAACTGACCGATTTTGAAACTTGAGTAGAGCTCTGGATTGTTTTCTTTCAGGTCAACCATAGTCTGGAGATGAAGACGAGTGGACTTCGCGTACAGGTTGTGCCCCGCTGCCGCATAGTACGGAAGCATCTGTTGAAGACTATCCAAATACAGATCCCAGTTCCCGCACCTCTCTGCTCTAGTAAAATTATGCAGTACTTTCACCATGTCCATGTACTGAAACCACAAGCATGCAGTTCGATTGCCCCTTAGCTCCTCCTTCTTCTTTCTTAGTTTGTTAGCAGCACTAGTTACGACTTCGCACGAGTTGAAATTTTCTATAGAGGCCTTGCCAGCATCAAGACCCTCGAAGATCACAAGGGCTTCATTAATATCCTCGTGGGTCTCAAATTCCCTATCTTCATTGTGTTCCGTCGAGTTGTGCTTGTCGTCAAGTATCAAAATGGCATGAGCTCTATCAATGATATTATGCGCGCGAACTACTCGAGATTGTGCTTTCCCGCTCATGATATACTTTATTGTATTCTTGGCATAAATTTGCTCAAGCGCTTCTTCTAATCCAGTGTCTTGCATAGTGTGTCCGATTGAACACAAAAAGCTCATGCTAGCGTGAAATCCTCCAAGTGAGATAATGAGGTCTTTCAAAGAGCTTTCAGTCGGCTCAGAGTCCGCAATTGTCATAGCCTTCCAGCAAAGGGGCTGATCAAAGATCACTACAGCCGCGACATTTTGTTTCCCTGCCTGTTCACACACGTAAAGCAACGTTGAGTAGACACAAGACTGGTCACTTGGGTTATAGTCAATCATTGGATGGAAGAAGACGGCAGGTTTGCCAGAGTGAGATCCCTTGTGTACTGATTGCATGAATCCAGACCAGTTCGGACATGGCTGTCTGAAAAATCAAGACGAATACCATAATAAGTCGGTGTTAGAATCGCGAGGCTCTTCCAGTTGTGACAGCAAGGCTTTGTACAGGACGTTCGGGCCCGTCTGTCGTGCTCTGTTGTAAAAGTGAAAGGACAAGGATGACAAAGCTTTTATATCTTCAGCAGAGACCTCTTTTCTAGGAATGAACCTTGATACTTTTCCAGGCACCAGAGTGATGGCAGAAATAATCCCCATTCCATGAAAAGTACCGCGTCCGTCTATAGTACAACTGTCATGGTCGACATTGTCAGCGACGTAGTGGAGAAAACTGTTTTCCGGAAAGTCGTTAGGTCCTTGGTTTTCGCTGACTGCCGCACATTTTTTGAACCAGATCCCTTCGCTATAAGACGAATAGAAACCAAGTTTGTTCAGCGTGTCTATGAGAAAACGAGAAGCAAAATGGTGGTACATCTGGACTGCCAGTCCTATCTGCAAAGGGGCTAGTAAGTCACATTATCACATCGCTTTCATTATTGCTTGTCAAATCGAGGCTTGAACAACAATGCAGTTTTCATCCGGCATAAGTCTGGAAAGTAGCAGGCGCAGGGATGCTGAAACGAATTCTAAGCTTGTATCTACTGAGTGCAATTCGTCGATGCCCTGATAAAGGTCTGAGGGAATATTCACTTGTTTTACTTCGTTCCGAATAGTTTTGGCGAGTGTCTCGATCAGATTTACTTTTTCCGTCTCAGGATCCTGCTCTTTCGGAAGACTGTAGTATTCGCTGAGAATGGACTTCGCAGTTTCACAGAAAGTAATAACAATATGTTTACCATTCACATCGGCAATTGAAATTCGTTCGCCATAATGATCTTCAAATACTCTCTTCAGATGCTATGCACTGTATGATCCAACATCGTCATACCAGCGAAGAAAGTCTTTGATCTTTTCTGCAATCTCTCGTAAGGTAACTTGCTCGTCATACCTGCCTTTGAAGAGCTTGACGGCTTCCTTAAAGGCTTCTAGTCTCACTTCATCAGGTGGTCTTCCCGATTTTCTCCGTTTAGCTGATGTACAATTATCATCAAAACTGTCTGAAAACCATTTTGGCACATCATTTTTAGTTCGAAAGATCGTCGAACATTTTCTATGGTAGACATCTGCAGCATGCACCTGCAGCATGCAAGTCTGAAGTAGCGCTGTCAATGTGACCAAGCACAGTTATTCCCCAAGTGTCATTCCTTTCACAGCATATCTTGACAACAGTATCTGGAATTCGTAGGTTCTCACTTTGGATCCATTACCGTTACTTCTCTTCTAGAACCTTTGCTGTCAATAATAACAGGTTTTGCACAAAACAAACATGAATTCATGAAATCAAAACCACTCCCGTTTGACCTTAGAGTCCGAGGTACTTCGTCTTGACTAGCGTTGGTGCTGCGGTGAGTTGTTAGTAGTAGTAGTAGTAGTTTCATGGCTTTCCGACGACAGCTAGTAGTCACATCACATCTAGTGACTGATCTGCGCCGTGGACGTTTTTCAAGGCACCGACAGATGGCTCTGATCTCAAAATAAATTGAGAAAGAGGTTCAATCCCCTCCTCCCTCAAACATTAACTTCTGTTTCAATATTGATTGACCTAAGCTGTGGCTTAGCTTCCTACAGATGAGGCAACATATCAAGTCTATCAAGTCTACTTACTCATAATAATGTGTCTGCCAAACTAGCTGATATAACAGTCAGGTACTTTTGAAGATAGATAGCGATCCTGTTGTTTGCGCTGTACAGCCTGCGTTTTCGAAACCTAACTGTACCTACTCTTTAATGGGCCGTATAGACTAGAATAATCAAGTTTCTATGCGTCTATGCTTAGGCTCTCTTTTTCTAAAGTCTAGTTTTCACAAGTTTGATTCTCATCAGATAACCAGGTTCCCGACGACTAGCGAAGCAAAAAAAGTGAGGTACGTCTCTGCTCCTTTAAGTTCGAAATTTTCCTGTATTGCTTTTCGCAGGCTGTTCGAAGTATTTCTGGCGTCCATTGATCTGATCTTTCGGTAAAACCTCGGAAGAAAAGCTACTTCCTTTGTTTTGGCAATGGAGTTATTAAAATCTTACCTTTTGGAATTTAATATAAGTTAGAGAAGTGTTACAAGAAAAGTGATATCATTTTCGGTTTCAGCGAGTTGATTTATACCAAAATCGAGTCTCCGAACTTACCGAAATAACAAAGATCCAAAAAAAGGATTTTTCACCCCCTTTAAGCAGCCCCAGAAGGTTTTCCCGGCGGCAATTTTAGCGGATTTTGGATATGTAATGCAGCGATTTTTTCTGAAAAATTTGTTGCAGTGATTTTTTCTGAAACCTTTTGTTGCAATTTTGTCCAGGTCGACCCACTTTTCTCCGTACTTTTACTGGACTATAAATGTATACGCAGAGTGTCTTCTGGGTTGAACAAAATCCACCAAACTTACCCCGAAATTTCTAACTTAATAATGTAAGCCGTTATTGTGATATTACTTTGTCATACTATAGACAATCTACATGATCATAGTTTGTTTTGATTTAGTCCAACATCCGCCTAAATATTCCTTGAAAGCTTCACCTTAATACCCTTAGCTTGTTTAGTAGCAATAGTTGTAGTAGCAGGAATAGCATTAGTAGCAGTATGGTCATAGCACCTTATTTTAACATCGCCTTCAATACACAATAAAGGTTTCTACTTAATACCACCGGCCCTTCCTGAAGCATTTCTAATACGTCCTCTTGACAACCTATGAGGGGATAGTGTGTTTTGATTTAGTTCAGTATAATTTCAATAATGCCCAAAATTTTCACCTTAATGCCCTTAGCTCTAGTAGCGGTAGTAGTAGTACCAGTAGTTATAGTAATAGCCTGTTTTTGATAACCTGTATCAGTATATTCATATACGTCTTAAAATTTTTACCTTAATGATCTTAGTCTTATAAGTAGTTACAATTGAAGTAGTAGTTGGAGTAATAGTAGTAGTAAAACTAGTAAATTTAGCAGTGGTAGTAGTATTATTAGTAGTGTGAACATAGTGCCTTTTGGTTAATTGATCTTCTCCTTGAATCATTCTCTCAGAGTTCCAATTTAATACACAAACCAATTCTTCAGGTATGCTATTTTGACAATCTAAATGCACATCGTATCTTCTGTTAGTTCGAATTTGCCATCAGTTTTCTCTCACATTTTGCCTTCATAGACTTAGCACTCATAGTACTAGTATCAAAGTAGTTGCGGTGGTAGTAGGAGAAGTAGTTGTAGTATTGTGTTAGTAGTAGTAGTAACAGCAGCAGTAGCAGCATTAATAGCATCTATATCTTGGCTGTTGGTCAGCTGAACATCCCTTTCATGATGCCCCGGAAGTTTACTCTGGAAAAGGTAAGCCGTTCCAACAATATTGCTGACGTACGCTTTTGACCCTCTTTTGACGCTCTTATCACCTTAATATTCTAAGCCTTACAAGGTGTTGCAATTGAAGTAGTAGTTGCAGTAGTTTAGTAGCAGTAGTAGTAAATGTAGCAGTGGTAATATTGTTTTTTACTACTACCAGTAAAAAACATTGACATTAATATAACATTGACATGCAAATATTAATTATTTTTCAATTGATCTTCCCCTGTAGGTGCTCTTTGGAAGATTCAACTTAATACCCAACTCCATTCTTGAGATACATTCTTTTGAAAATTTGCATTCACATAGCGTGATTTGATTTAGTTCAAATTCCACCTCAATATTCTGTCAAATTTTCACTTTTATACGCGTAACCTTAACTGTACTAACATCATTGTAATAGTGGTAGCAGTAGGAGAAGTAGTAGCAGTAATAGTGTGTATTATTGTTAGTAGCAGTAACACTAGTATTAATAGCAGTAGTAGCAGGTGCATTTTGCCTTTTGATCAACTAAACATCCCACTCATGATGCCCCTGAAGTTTCCTTTTGGTACGATAAGTCGATCCAAAAATATTGCTGATATGCCCGTATCGGCAATCTGTATGCATATAGTATGTTTTAATTTAGTTCAAATTTCCCATCAACGTTTCCTCAGATGTTTATTTCAATATCCTCAGCCTCACTATAGAAGTAGTTCTAGTAACAGTAGTGGTAGTTGTGATAGAAGCAGAAGCAGTGTAACTATAATAGTAGTAGCATGCAAAGATTGCATTTTCGATCAATTGATCATCTCCCCTATCATTTCCTGAAAGTTCAAAATTAATATGCTGAGTCATTCCTGAGTTACATCTTTTTGACAACCCATATGCACATAACATGTTTTAATTTAGTTCAATACTCCTTTCAACATTCCCTGAGACTCACCTTTATGTCCTTCGTACTTTGGGAAAGTAGAAGTCAAACATGCATACTTTTTCTCATAATACAAACTATATGTGAACAAAGAACAAATTGCCTAACTTACAGCCCTTGCCCTGAGGTCTCGGGTGGGGGGTTGACATCCTTAAACGCATAATTACCGAAACTTTCAACAATTCTGAAAAATCAAATGTCTCAAAACTTTGTTTGGATGTTTTTTTTTTGTGAATGCTGGGCGTACGGGGGGGGGGAGCTGATTACTCTCAAATCACTTAGACTCTTAAAAGGACACTATAACTTCAAATCAAATGAGCCCCTTCTGAAGTTTATACGACCACTCATTCCTTTAAAACCTTGTATGACCGAAGGGTAAAACTTACAGCCCTTGCTACAGGACTCTGGGGGGAGTCGTCTCAACCCTGGATGTTATATATTCTTTGGACTAGAACATCCAGTTTTCAACCAAATAAACCACCTCTAAAGATTATACAACCATCATTTCTATAAAAACCATTAATACCCCTGGAGCATAGCTTTATAACCCTTGCCCCCAGGTGCTGGTGGTTTGTATCAACCCCAAAAGCCTTGTTGTATGATCTTTGAGCTATTTTAATAGAATGGCTATCTCAAAGTTTCTATTGGACGCATTTCAGGAAAACACGACGTGTGGGGGGAAGGATAGCTGCCCTCTGACCACTTTGACTCTTAAAAATGGCGCTAGAACTTCTGATTACCAATCCAATGAGCCCCCTCCGAATTATATACCACCACCCTATCTATAAAAATCTTATTTGCCCTCTGGGCATAACTTAAAACCCTTGCCCTGTGGGCTGTAGGGGGATTGGCATCCTCAAAGAAACGATTTGCCGGACTTTTCAACTAAGCTGAACAAAATTGCTATCTCTTGATTGAATGTGTTTGAGTTCATGATGGGCGTTGGAGGGTCTATTGGCCCTCCGTCACTTTTGACTATCAGAAAGGGCACTGGCTCCCTCAATTTCCAATTGAATGAGCCCTTTTTTAAGTTTCTACGACAACTCCTTCATTAAGAAGTGACCTGGCATACAAAAAAAATAATAAGATTGTCCCAACATCGTTCTTTACTTAGGCAGCGCATAATTACGCTGCCTATGATAAGCATGCATATAGGGAGTGTCGCCATAACAACATTAAAAAATTATTCATTTCCAATAGTTTTTCCCTTCAAAATTTATTAGTTAAAGAAATCAAACTTGGGAATTATTTTATGAGAGAGCGTAGAATAGAAACAGCGGTAGTTGTTTAATGCACACATTTAAAAGCATGTGAATAAAACAGTCTGTTGTAACAAACTGTAAATAAGTAGTGACTCAGTTCAGTGGTAACCGAAAAGCTAAACAAGGAATTTTGATAACAATTAAGACATCAAAAGAATTGGCTTTTTATACTAATTAATCAAAAAACTTTTTGCACAAAATAAGTTTTTCAAAAAAAAGTAAAGAACTCCATTAAACCATAAATGAACAAAAATAGAATCAAATAATCTACCAAGCATACAACTACCACAAATCAGTATCAATGAATAAATGAAACCTAAAACAAACAGAAATTAAAATAAGTTAAACTCAAAATGAGCAGAAATTAATCTGAGTAGGGTTCTAAACCTATGATTTCTAAGAGCCAGAATATAATTTGTACTTTACTGAAAAAAAAATTCAAATGAATTTACTGAAAAAAATGTGCATTGTCAGTTTAATATACAAATGCTGATATTTATTCCTTAAAATCTTAATTAATCTTTGATTTCTTAAAGCTATAAAAGTGAAAACATTTAAAAGAATTTTTACACCCTTGCCCTGAGGGCTGCGGGGATTTGTTGTCCTCCAAGACGTAATTTCCAGACCTTTCTGATAGGCTTAACAAAATGGCTATATCGAAATTTTGATTGGAACTGTTTTGAGAAAATTGAAGGCGTGGAGGGAGATATTTGCCCTCTGATTACTTTCGACTAATAAAAAAGGTACTAGTCCTCTCAATTTCCAATCAAATGAGCCCTTTTTGAAGCTTCTACGACAAAAATTTCTATAAAAACGTTGAATGCCCCAAAGGCAAAACTTGCGACCCTTGTCCTGAGGGTTATGAGGGGAGGGTTGTCATCCTCAAATACATAATATCTAGACCTTTCAACTACGTTGAAGAAAATGGCTATCTGAAAATTTTTATTGGATGTGTTTGGGGAAATAGTGAGCGTGAGAGGGGGGTCTGTTACCCTCCAATCACTTTCGACTATTAAAAAGGGCACCAGCCCTCTCAATTTCGAATTGAATGAGCCGATTTTGAAGTTTCTACGACAACGCTATCTATAAAAACCTTATATGCCCCCAGGGCATAACTTACAACCTTTGCCCTGGGGGCTCTCGGGGGTTTGTCATCCTCAAATACATAATTCTCAGAACTTTCAACTACGTTGAACAAATTGGCTATCTCAAAACTTTGATTCAATGTGTTTGGGAAAATTGTGGGCGTGAGAGGGGGGTTAGTTGCTCTTCATTCACTTTCGACTACTAAAAAGGACACTAGCCCTTTCAATTTCCAATCAAATGAGCCCTTTTCGAAGTTTCTATGACAAAATTTTCTATAAAAAACACCAGGGCATAACCCCCCACCAGGACATAACTTACAACCCTTACCCTGAGGGTTATTGGGGGGGGGGGGCTGTCATCCTCAAAGACCCAATTTCCAGAACTTTCAACTACGTTGAAAAAAATCAATATCTTAAATTTTTGATTGTATGTGTTTGGGGAAATGGTGGGCGTAAGAGGGGGTTAGTTGTTCTTCAATCACCTTCGACTATGAAAAACGGCTCTAGCCTTTTCAATTTCCAATCGAGTGAGCCCTTTTTGAAGTTTCTACGACAACTCCTTCTACAAAAACTTTATATGCCCCCAGGGCATTACTCACAACCCTTGCTCTGAGGGCTGTGGCGGGGTTGTCATCCTCAAAGACCTAATTTCCAGAACTTTCTACTACGTTTAAAAAAAACGGTTGTCTCAAAATTTTTGATTGTATGTGTTTGGGGAAATGGTGGGCGTGAGAGGGGGGTTAGTTGCCCTCCAATTACTTTCGACTGTTAAAAAGGGCACTAGCCATTTCAATTTCCAATAGAATAAGCCCTTTTTGAAGATTCTACGACAACGCTTTCTATAAAACCTTATATGCCCCCAGGGCATAAATTACAGCCCTTGCCTTGAGGGCTGTGGGGGGGGGGTCATCCTTAAAGACTTAATTTCAAAAACTTTCAACTACGTTGAACAAAATGGCTATGTCAAAATTTGATTGGATGTGTTTGGGAAAAAGATGGGCGTGAGAGGGGGGTTAATTGCCCTCCAATCAATTTCGACTATTAAAAAGAGCACTAGCCCTTTGAATTACCAATCGATTGAGCCTTTTTGTAGTTTTTACGACATAGTTTTCAATAAAAACCTTATATGTCCCCAGGGCATAACTTATAACCCTTGCCCTGAAGACTGTGGGGGGAGTTTCCTGCTAAAGATATAATTTCCAGAACTTCTAAGTACATTAAACAAAATGGCTATCTCAAAATTTTGATTGGATGTGTTTGGGGAAATGGTGGGCGTGGAGGGGGTGTTAGTTGCCTTCCAATCCCTTTCGACTATTAAAAAGGTCACTAGCCATTTCGATTTCTAATCGAAAGAGCCATCAGAAAACCTTACTGCTCCCATCTACAAAAATGTGGAAGTTCATATTTTTTTTTTACCAGAAGAAAGATCACGGATGCGTGTTTATTTGTTTGTTTTTTTTCCCGAAAGAGTGATCGTATCGAACAAATTGTCCAAGAAGATAGGGAGAGGCGTCATTTGAATAAAATTTTTGCGTTCTAGTACTGTAGTTTGTATTCCTATTGACAGAGGTTGCTCTATATCGATTTGTTTTACTATTAACTGTTTGAACCAGGACTCTCTTAAATGTATGGGAAGCAATCACTCCATCCTTCAACTTCTTTAAAGTTTCTCTTACTATGGACTGTTTGAATCAGGACTCTTCTAAATGTGAGGGAAGCAATCACTCCATCCTTCAACTTCTTTGAAGTTTCTCTTACTATGGACTATTTGAACCAGGACTCTCTTAAATGCATGGGAAGCAATCACTCCATCCTTCAACTTCTTTAAAGTTTCTCTTACTATGGACTGTTTGAACCAGGACTCTCCTAAATGTGAGGGAAGCAATCACCCCATCCTTCCACTTCGTTGAAGTTTCCGTTACTATGGACTATTTGAACCACGATTCTCCTAAATGTGAGGGAAGCAATCACTTCATCCTTTAACTTCTTCAAAGTTTCTTTTACTAAGGACTATCTGAACCAGAACTATCTTAAATGTGAGGGAAGCAATCACCCTAGCCTTAAACTTCTTTAAAATTTCTTTTACTAAGGACTATCTGAACCAAGACTCTTAAATGTGAGGGAAGCAATCACCCCATACTTCCACTTCTTTGAAGTTTCGTTACTATGGACTATTTGAACAACGACGCTCCTAAATATGAGGGAAGCAATCACTTCATTCTTAAACTTCTTTAAAGTTTCTTTTACTAAGGACTATCTGAACCAGGACTCTCTTAAATATGAGGGAAGTAATCATCCCAGCCAGAACTTCTTTAAAGTTTCTTTTATTAAGAAATATCTGAACCAGGACTCTCTTAAATGGGAGGGAAGCAATCACCCCATCCTTCCACTTCTTTGAATTTTCCTTTACTATGGACATGGACTATTTGAACCGGGACTCTCTTAAATGTGAGGGAAGCGATCACCCCAGCCTTAAACTTCTTTAAAGTTTCTTTTACTAAGGACTATCTGAACCAGCGCTCTTTTAAATGTGAGGGAAGCAATCACCCCATCCGTCCACTTCTTTGAAGTTTCCGTTACTATGGACTATTTGAACCACGACGCTCCTAAATATGAGGGAAGAAATCACTTCATTCTTAAACTTCTTTAAAGTTTCTTTTACTAAGGACTATCTGAACCAGGACTCTCTTAAATATGAGAGAAGCAATCATTCCAGCCTAAAACTTCTTTAAAAGTTCTTTTACTAAGAACTATCTGAACCAGGACTCTCTTAAATGTGAGGAAAGCAATCACCCCGTCCTTCCACTTCTTTGAATTTCCCTTTACTATGGACATGGACTATTGGAACCAGGACTCTCTTAAATGTGAGGGAAGCGATCATCCCAACCTCAAACTTCTTTAAAGTTTCTCTTACTATGGACTGTTTGAACCAGGACTCTCCTAAATGTGAGGGAAGCAATCACCCCATCCTTCCACTTCTTTGAAGTTTCCGTTACTATGGACTATTTGAACCACGACTCTCCTAAATGTTAGGGACGCAATCACTTCATCCTGAAACTTCTTTAAAGTTTCTTTTACTAAGGACTATCTGAACCAGGACTATCTTAAATGTGAGGGAAGCAATCACCCCAGCCTTAAACTTCTTTAAAATTTCTTTTACTAAGGACTATCTGACCCAGGACTCTCTTAAATGGGAGGGAAGCAATCACCCCGTCCTTCCACTTCTTTGAATTTTCCTTTACTATGGACATGGACTATTTGACCCGGGACTCTCTTAAATGTGAGGGAAGCGATCACCCCAGCCTTAAACTTCTTTAAAATTTCTTTTACTAAGGACTATCTGACCCAGGACTCTCTTAAATGTGAGGGAAGCAATCACCCCATCCTTCCACTTCTTTGAAGTTTCCGTTACTATGGACTATTTGAACCACGACGCTCCTAAATATGAGGGAAGAAATCACTTCATTCTTAAACTTCTTTAAAGTTTCTTTTACTAAGGACTATCTGAACCAGGACTCTCTTAAATATGAGGGAAGCAATCATCCCAGCCTAAAACTTCTTTAAAGTTTCTTTTACTAAGAAATATCTGAACCAGGACTCTCTTAAATGGGAGGGAAGCAATCACCCCATCCTTCCACTTCTTTGAATTTTCCGTTACTATGGACATGGACTATTTGAACCGGGACTCTCTTAAATGTGAGGGAAGCTATCACCCCAGCCTTAAACTTCTTTAAAGTTTCTTTTACTAAGGACTATCTGAACCAGCACTCTTTAAATGTGAGGGAAGCAATCACCCCATCCTTCCACTTCTTTGAAGTTTCCGTTACTATGGACTATTTGAACAACGACGCTCCTAAATGTGAGGGAAGCAATCACTTCATTCTTAAACTTCTTTAAAGTTTCTTTTACTAAGAAATATATGAACCAGGACTCTCTTAAATGGGAGGGAAGCAATCACCCCATCCTTCCACTTCTTTGAATTTTCCTTTACTATGGACATGGACTATCTGAACCAGGACTCTCTTAAATATGAGGGACGCAATCATCCCAGCCTAAAACTTCTTTAAAGTTTCTTTTACTAAGAACTATCTGAACCAGCACTCTCTTAAATGTGAGGGAAGCAATCACCCCAGCCTTAAACTTCTTTAAAGTTTCTTTTACTAAGGGCTATCTGAACCAGGACTCTCTTAAATGTGAGGGAAGCAATCATCCCAGCCTAAAACTTCTTTCAAGTTTCTTTTACTAAGAACTATCTGAACCAGGACTCTCTTAAATGTGAGGGAAGCAATCATCCCAGCCTAAAACTTCTTTAAAGTTTCTTTTACTAAGAACTATCTGAACCAGGACTCTCTTAAATGTGAGGGAAGCAATCACCCCGTCCTTCCACTTCTTTGAATTTTCCTTTACTATGGACATGGACTATTTGAACCAGGACTCTCTTAAATGTGAGGGAAGCAATCACCCCAGCCTTAAACTTCTTTAAAGTTTCTTTTACTAAGGGCTATCTGAACCAGGACTCTCTTAAATATGAAAAAAAATGATTGAAAAAAAAATGAACTCTTAATT
Organism: Artemia sp. Qi Xiang Cuo; assembly: GCF_049724085.1. Taxonomy (NCBI): domain Eukaryota; kingdom Metazoa; phylum Arthropoda; class Branchiopoda; order Anostraca; family Artemiidae; genus Artemia; species Artemia sp. Qi Xiang Cuo. Next base: position 9,672,787 of record NC_142803.1, read on the forward strand.
TTCGAAATGGATAAATTTGGATAGTTTCAGAAAGACCATTTAGACTGAAAGCAAAAAATAAAACCAAAGTAGGCCCATATTAATCGTCAAATTCGAAAACTCACTTGTTGGTTAACTCACCAGAACACATTATTGGTCTGCCAAACGATAGGAAAACACCTATTTTCACACGTCAAAAAAGTGCGTTAGAAGTTCTTATTGGTAAAAAAAATCAAAGCAAAGGAAATTGGGTAGTTTCAGAAAGACATTTTTAATCTTGAGAACCGAAATGGGAATTTATTAGACCCGTATGTTTGGAGAATTATTCGCAGAGTCCATTATTTGAAGAAGTAGAAGGAAAATGCTCATATAGTGTGGATTTTAATTATCAGCTTAAACCTTTGTACTTTCCAATACCTGATAATAAGTAGCCTATATAGTATTATATAAATTGTTTTATCAAAAGAAAAAACGGACAAAAATTATGAAACTAATTTGCAGTTTTTTCAAGAAGATTTATTCTTTTCCATGTCAGCTGCAAGTTGACTTAAATTCTGACTAAGAGCTCTCTGATGATGCGTTAGATTTTGACTTAACCTTGATGCAAAGCTTCCAAGAATGCTGACTAGTTCTCCATGTAACCCTTCAATGCCTGGCAAGCTGGCGTACCACGAGAGCTCGTCCCTGTTTACAATTCTGCCATCTAAGATACCACCTAGAATAATTACAGTATCACACTTATTGATATGCACAGGCCGAAAGTTTACACAATATATTGTAATATATTGTAATATATATATACATATATATATATATATATATATATATATATATATATATATATATATATATATATATATATATATATATATATATATATATATATATATATATATATATATATATATATATATATATATATATATATATATATATATATATATATATATATATATATATATATATATACATATATATATATATATATATATATATATATATATGTATATATATATATATATATATATATATATATATATATATATATATATGTATTGTAATATTATATAGTAGCATTTGTAATATTTACATTGCGAGTTACAATATGTGATATTTAACTGTTTTATATTGTAATATTTATATTATACAAAATTTTATGTTTTATTGTAATAATTCCATTATTCTATCACGGGCTAATCAACAGAGAGATGTACTAATTTAGAACAAGATTTTGCTATCTAAACGGTTTAAATTTTATTTAAATAGAAAGTTATTTGAGCAATTTCTATATGTTATAAATACAAATAGACCCAGATTATATTTGGGTCTATGTCACATAAAACAGCTTCAACAGCTGCATATTGATAACTCATTAACTATATCTTACTATGACTGACTAAAATACAAGTTTATTAGACAGAATAATTTGGTAACGTCGAGAATTAAAGATAATTTTCTTTTCCATATTTTCTTCTTCTTCCGTTTTATTCTGAAATTCCCGGGATCTACTCAAGGCCCTGAGAAAAAAAAAAAAAAAATCATCGTACACGCAGAAAAGCGTTTTGGAGAAAATTGACTTTGAGCATCGATTACAGCGAAATCAGGTTATTGGCAATATAGTTTTGTTCAAAGGAAAATCAAGACAATCTTGAATGAGGTGAGAAAAGGTCATAAGAAGAGACGCAGAAACCGTGGGAGAGGGGGATAGTGCCAATCTGAACAAACTGGGTAGGAGAGAAGTATGTGCTACAGTCTTGGCCTCAAGCACCTTGATGCCAAAAAGAGTTGTCATTAAGTGTTCTTACCACAGGGATGGACAGATTTGTTCAAAGGAGTTGGACTAGCCTTCTATTAGTGACTTAACGAAAAGATGATATGATAATAAAATTAAGTAATGTCCAAAAAAGGAAACAAATTCGGAAATTAATTCTTCAGCTAATTTTGACCAAAATAATATTTATAATTTTATATCAATAGTTCTTTGACAATTTGCAATTTTTATATTTAATAAGATCTATTTCAGTGTTTTTAATCTCAGAGGACTAATTGTGTAAGGAAAACCAATTTAAACGACATAAAAGGGGTAGAATGATAGCATCTTTTAATTTTGTCAGTTCTAAAAACTCGCTAAAAATATTTTTTACAATTAATTCTTAAGATCACGGATTTGCTTCCTTTTTTGAATATTAATAATAGCTTAGGGATCCAAAGAACTATAAGGATAGCACTCTTTATAAACCCAACACGTTGTATTTTTTTTTTTAAACTATGAATTCACTACACATTTTTACGATTTTCCGTACAGGAAGGAACATAAACACAGTGAATATAGTTTGATTAAAAAAACTGATTTGGTCAATTGCTAATTACTAACAAAGAACAAGTGCAGAGAAATAGAGCGACTAATTATAAAAATGTTGCGACTCAAAAGCTTCTTGTTCTTTTTTACTGGCGTCATACTGAAGAACCAATACAGTGGAATCTATCTTTGCGTTGCTTTTACTGACTGACAATTTCTCACACAAAAACCAATTATACTGAACATAACCATTTTTTCCTTTATCAGGCTTTTAATTTCACAGAAAAGAAACTAATGGGTTAAATTTAACTCTCTGTTCCTTTTACTGGCTAATAATTTCACACAAAGAACCAATCAGGTTGAATTTAACTTTCTGTTCCTTTTATTTGCTTAAAATTTTACACAAAAGAACCAATCAGGTTCAATTTAACTTTTCATTCCTTTTGCTGGCTTAAAACTTCATATAGGTTTATCAATCACATGAAATTTAACTTTCAGTTTCTTTTACTGGCTTAAAACTTCAAACAAGAGAACCAATAAGAAGAAATCTAACTTTTCGTTCCTTTTAATGAATTAAAATTCCACAGAGAAGAGCCAATCAGGTTGAATTTCACTTTTTGTTCCTTTTATCCGCTTAAAATTTTACATAGAAGAACCAATCAGATGGAACTTATCTTTGCGCTCACTTTAACGGCTAAAAATCTCACATGAAAAGCAATCAGGTTCTAAAAAGTTGAGTTATAGGCTTCCCTTTCTGGCCTACACTTAAGGAATAATTGAATTGGCGTCCAAAAACGAGTCAAACGCATACCTGAATGAAATTCAAGAGCACTTTTTATCACACAATTATACAAAAATAATCTATTTTTTTTAGTTTGAGCACGTGCGAACAGGGATTTCATTTTGCAATTTAAGACCTAACGCCCCCCTAAAATACTTTCTATATCCGTAAAAAATCAACAGAACGGATAAAAAGCCCATTTCTGACAGAAAAAGGTATCCGTCCCACCCCGCCTCTCTAAGAAAAGTCCCTACCTGCCCCCATGGCTACCAAAATCTATTCGAATTTATTAGTGATTTTTCTTCAATTCGAGTTTGTTATTTCAATATTGAAAATTTTACTTGGATTTCTAACTAGTTTTAATACTAGCTGACATAGAAATAATAGTAAAATATGGAAATACATGGAGTAATAGTAATAATAGTAAGTAAACTCTAAACAAATAACTAGTTTAGATAATGATTGGACATTGTCAACAAAACAAATTTAAATTAAATTTGTTTTAATATTTTTAATTTTAAAAATGAAATTGTATAGGTAAAACGTTTTTAGTGGGAAAATAAATTTGAAAGAGGTATAATTACGGCTTCTTTTGATATCTCCGCTCAACAGATACTTAAATAATTAGACTTTAAAATTTAAATAAAACTTGAAGTAAAAATAATTAAATAATATTTAAATTGAAATTACAATTTTAAATTTAAAAAATTGTAAGCTGGGGACATTTCATCTTCGTTTTTTTTCCATACTGAGAATTTGTCTAGGAACCCAACGCACAAAAAGATAATTTTTTTCCGAAGAAAACTGATGAAAAATAACCAAGAAAGATTTTAAAGCTAACTACTACTACTACTACTAAAAACTCACCGGAGCACAAAGCCACCTGAGGCCAACCCAGGTACGCACGCTCCTCCTCCATCCCACCCTATTCAAAGCCTCCCTCTTTACACCCTCCCAGGAAGTTCCCATTTCTTTTAAATCTTTCTTTATGACATTCTATAACCCCAGACGAGAACGCCTAGACGGTTGGCACAAAAGGAAAAATCTTCGGTAATCTGTCATCCTTCATCCGCACAATGTGCTCTATAGCCATCTAAACCTTTCTTTCATTATAGCCATAACAAGCAGGATTGAACCACATTTTTCGTACAGCCTACTGTTTGAAATACGGTCAGTCAGCCGGGTACCCAGAAGAATTCGTAGGCAATTTCTCTTGAAAATTCATCCGCTTTTCGGTGCGCCCATGCTTCAGAGCCATATTTGACCACTGTCATCACTGTACCTCCCAATACTCTCATCTTGGTTTGCAGACTTATCTTCCTATTCTTCCAAACTATCTTCAACTGTGAAAACACACCCTGAGCCTTGGCTATTCTACTTTTATCATCTTCACTGCTCCCACCGTCTTTACTAATAATATTACCAAGTTAAGTGAAGCTGCCCACCTGATCAATCTTTTCGCTATCCAACGTCACCTTTTCATCTTCACGTATTCCTAGCCTTAGTGACTTAGTCTTCTTAAGATTAATTTTTAAACCTATTCTAGCACCCTGAACTTGGAAAACCTCTAAATGTTCATTCATTTTGCTCACACTTTCATCTAGGATGCTTAAATCATCCGCATAATCTAAGCCCAGGGGAGCTTTTCCTCCATATTTGATTGCGTGGTGTCCCATTGCCTTTCCTGTGCTACTTAAGACAAAGTCAATTAAAATGATCCATATAAAGGGGGATACAACACAACCCTGCTTAACTCCTGATTTAATACAAAACCAGCTGCTAACCTCACTTCCTACCTTAACCACAGCAGTGTTATTCTCGTACATAGCACTCCTCACTTTAATGTATTTGTCTGGTATACCATACAAGGATAAGACCTTTGCTAAAGCTCTTCTATCAACAGAATTGAACGCTAGCTCACAATCTATAAAACTAAGGACCAAAGGTGTTTGACAACTAAGGCGCTTCTCAATTATTAGCCTAAGAGTGAAAATTTGGTCGACACATCCTCTATCTTTTCTAAAACCGCACTGTTCTTCTCTTAAAAAATTGTCTGCAGGATCTCTCAGTCTAAAAAGTATCATATTACTAAGTAATTTGCTACCTACAGAAACCAGACTAATGCCTCGATAATTGCAACACTCACTCTCATCACCTTTCTTATACAGTGGTTTAATTAAGGTTTTTCTAAAATCGTTAGGTACTTCCCCTTTTTCAAAAATCATATTCATAATTTACAGTAACTTATTTCTAACATGAGAGCCACCATATTTAAGAAACTCATTTACTACCCTATCAGCACCTAGAGCCTTATTATTTTTTAATCCTTTTAGTACTGTCGCTAATTCTTCCTCACAAAACAAATATTCCTTCGCATCCAAGGTATCACAAACTTTTTCATTTTCCCCTATATCTTTTCCTACAACTGTATCTCGGTTTACCATATTCTCAAAATGTTCCACCCATCTCTCTTTCACTCTTTCCTTATCACTAATTGTGAATCCGTTCCTATCTTTAACTGGGACAAGTCCGGTTTGACCTCTCAATTTTTTAACATACCAGTACAATATTTTACTATTATGCCGTCTAGCTGCATCTTCCAGATCCTCGGCACTTTTATCCATGGCCTCCACTTCCACACTTCCTTAGTTCATATTTTAATGCTTTCTCCACTTTCTTTAAATTCCTTTTGCTTTCATATGATCTATCACTCAGATAATCTTTGTACAAGCCCCTTCTCCTCTCTATTAAACATAAAGCTTTTTCACTAATATTCTTAGCTGCAGTCTTAACTTTCTTCCCTAAGACATCATCAGCAACTTCACACATTTTTCTTTCTAAAATTATTCCAACCATCTTCCACACTGTCAAATTTTAACTCTCAAGTTTAGTATTCAACTGTTCCTGGAAAGCTTCTCTCAAATTCTCATTCTGGTGTCTACCAACATCATAACTTCCTGGGAGGTAGTCATAAAGTGAGCAATTAGTATTGTATTTTTAATACCTTCCCAGCCTAAACAAGACTTAGTAGCTTCCTTATTCATCATGAACCCTACTCCCTGTCTATGTACCCCATCCTTCCTGCCTGAGTAAACAAATTCTATATCACCTAATTTCATGCTTCCTACCCAAAAACATCCCAAGTTACTCAGATGCTACTGATATCATTTCTAAAGCATTAAAATTTTGCCAAAAGCTGGAAATAATTAATTTTGCTTTTTCAGCACGAAAATAATGGACAAGCAATTGACCGACATCAAGATTACTTTCTGTGTAAGTAAAACAAATTACGATACTTACCAAGAACAATAATGAAGGGGATCTTTTTCTCAATTTTCATAAACTTTCGAATATTTTCAGCCGAATCTGCGTGAACTAAACAAGTGAACCCTTGAAAAAGAACATGACATTGTTCAAGTTCCGTGCCAGCAGTTGCCTTTCTGTAGATAGTGCTACCTCTTGTGTCAAATGCCATTCCATTTTCATAAAGAAGAATTTTAGCCTAAAAAAGATGACATTTTTATGACATTTAAAAAAAGAGGTGACATTTTAAAAAAGAGGGATGACATTTTATGACATTTTTTTCAACTAAAAGGATATGCAACATCAGGGTGAAATTGCAGTGTATTTACTTACCTGTACTTGTGACAGGGATCAGGCATTTCCACCATCGAGGATCTTCGAGACTTGTTTGGACCATGTAGTGCGGTCTGCTGGCAGCTGCTTTGCAAGTGGTAGCCACTGGGTTGTCCATCTGTATCCGAACATTCTGAACCCCCGATAGATTCCAGATCTAATTTGGCCCGGTTCCACCAGATTTTCCGCTGTCCTCCTTGGCGTCTCTTCCATGAGCTAAGTGGCCTCGCTAGGAGGATATGGTGACACAGGTATTTTTTTGGCTTCCGTGAGACATGGTCCAACCATTTCAGTCGGCGCTTTTTTTTTTTTTTATCGTGAGTGCAACGTTTCTCTTGATGCCACACATTCGTCGTATATCCCTGCTTGATATGAGGCCACGCAGATGTGTCCTGAGGAAATTTCGCAGACAGGTATGCACTAACACCTTAGGTGCATTTTATACAGTTGCTTCACCAACCGAATTTCGCATCTATCAAGCAGGATTGTTTGAACCAGTCAAGTAGATTCGGACTTTAGTGCATACACTAATTTCACGCAGGTTCAACAAAGGTTTTCTGAGGGAAGCAAAGAATGTCTGCTTTCTGCAATCGCTGTTGGATAGCAACATCTGAAGGTCTTCAATACATAGATTGGAGCCAAGGTATATGAAGCTGTCAACCTGATCCAACTGTACTTGATTTACAGTTAGCAAAAAAAGGATCAGTGTGGTTTATTGCCATAAATTTGGTCTTCCATGTATTGAATTTCAAGCCAACAAGATCTTCCCTTGTCACCGCATCGTCGAGCAGAGTTGGGGCTTCTTCTGGGTCTGTGAGGATTCTGACATCATCAGCGTATTCAAAGTATCTAAGTGAAAGTTTTTTTCCAATTCTGAACTCCTGGATGAGAAGGTAGGGCATTCTCAAGCACCCAATCAACACAGTAGTTGAACAGAGTTGGAGACAGGACACAGTTCCGTTTGACTCCGAAATCAATCAAGAATTCTTCGGTTTCTTCTCCGTAAACTCGAACTCGGCTCACTGATTCCTCATAGTATACCTTAAGCAGTTCGAAAAACTTCAGGGTCATTCCGTGGTTCGCTAGAATTTTCCAAAGTTTTGGCCAGTGATGAGTCGAAAGCGGCAATGAAGAACAGACGTATCTGAATCAGGGGCAAGTTGTACCTTCCAAGCTGCTGAATAATGAGGCGCAGTGCAAAAATATTGCCAGTACAGCCTCTAGCCGGACGTAAGTCGTCTTGGTTTTCACGGGTTCTTTTTTCCCTTGTCCTCTTGAAGTGGTAAAGGAAAAATCCCAAATGTTTTTACCGCAATATCAATTAGACTTTTTCTGGTAATTTTGCACTCAGTTTTATCCTCTTTCTTAAAGACTGGGAGAACGACTGATGTCTTCCAATCCTTTGGGAAATTGTTGGTCCTCCAAACTTCTTCTACCAAGGATCTATTCAGCACTGACCTCTAGGAAATTATCTTATAGTTCTGGGAGGAGACCATCTTCATCTAGGGCTTTGTAGTTCTTCAAGGCCTTAAACGCTTTGAGTATTCCACTTTATTTGTAGTGTAGTGACTCTAAATTGTAGTGCAGTGACATTTTGGTAACTCTAAAGGTTGCTGAGCACCAGAATTGTATTTACGCTTTCAGGAAACCATATTCATAAAGAAGGATTATAGCTTAAAAAACGAATAGCGTTTTCAAGTAAAACAGCATAAAATTTTATGGTAAAATTGCAGTGAATTTCCAGGAAACGAAGCTCGTCGACACTCTCTGCATGGCTTTAGTCTTTGAAGCTGAAGTTAAGTGTGAGTCTGGAAATTTAGACTGGAATATCAGCAATTTTTTCGTTTTTCATCCTTTGAAGTTGACCACCGAAGTACGAAACACCTTTTCTATTTTCAAAGCTTTCATCTGTAGGGACAGAAAGGCTTAGTTTGGGGTCTTCATGTTTTGGGGTGGCTGTTTGTGTTGTGGTATATTGAGAAAAATAATGAGAAAGCTTATAATGTTGTCTCTCATGTCCTTGAAGTAGACAAGGAAAAAAGTAGACGTCTAGATACTATTCTGATGTTGCCTGCCTTCACTGGATGAAATCAGAAAACGAGTCAATCAGGAACAGCTCGCGCTGACCGATCAAGTGGAAATTTATCATTCCCTTTTAAAAGACTCCATGAATTTCATGATGCTGGAGTTTCTCCAGAACGCCACGATACCATACTCTGCCAAAATATTTAGCAATAGGTAATTTAGGATTATGCATATTCGGCAAAATCCACATTTTCGGTCACCTAACAGATCATTTGACAGCAGGTACTGGTAAGGTTCTTGTTTGAACTTCAGATGGAGCAATACAGGGTGTTTAGTCCAACTTGGAGCCGATAATTTTGGACACATCCCCTCCCATGGCTTTTTTACAGGCACAAGTGGCAAGCTTGTCACTCAACGTTGCCGCAGCTGGGGTCAAACCTCAGGCCCATATTGCCAATTTTAGGTCAATCTACTCCGCTACCACAAGGATTACTGACAAAATGCACAGTTGGAAACGCTCTCATAGACTAACCTGAAGCAACAATGAAGATAGATCCCCAACTATGGTCAGTAGCAACCCTCATTAATTAAGCAATCGACCAGACACACCCAAGACACACGAGTTCACCCAACTATGGGTCATTATTTTGTCAATGTTGTAAAAAAAATGAAAATTTTTGAATATTAAAGAACTTTCACTTGGACCCTCTTCAAGTGACAAAATCCAGTTTAATATCACAAGTTTTTCAGCTAAATTTTTAAAAAGTCCGGGATAGTTACGATTCACCATGTGATTAGCAAGACACTTCAAAGTTTCTGGTCTATACGAAAATGTGTTGCAGAGTTGCTATGTGTAACGTGTAACATAATAGGCGTATGGTGTTATATATCAGGTTAGATAAATAAAATATTTGCTTCAAACTGTTTTTACATAAGAATATCGCCAATAAGATTGTAAAAAAAAATAACTTACATTTAGCCTGGATGAAACCTTTTTTACCTAAAAAATACAACCCCAACCCCTATGCAAAGGCCGGCCCCTAAAAACTACAGACACTGAGCATTATTTCCTTATCTTATTATATCAAAGAAATCACTTTGGGCAATACATATGTTGGATTGGCCATTTTCAGTATGTATAAAAGATACTTATTAGGAAGTATGCTTTAAAACCTTATATTGACTTTCCTTCGTTTTTAAGAGGCCAACTTATAAATAGATAAATAAAATGAGATTTGTATACAAATATATAATAAAGAAATATACAGAAATAAAAAGAAATAAATAAAACAACATATATACTTTGTAGATGTATAGCTATGTTTATGTACACTGTTCTGTCACCATAACGAGCAGTTTAGAAATTAAAAAAAAAAAACTATCATAGGTTTTCAAAAGCGAGTTCTTTCTTTCTTTTTCTCCTTTTTTTCTTCTACAGTTTCTGTGTTTTTTATGCTTTTATGCTACTTGCTTGTATATTTTGGCCGGTTTAGTCATTTTTTCACTTTTTATAATTAGTAGAGGCTTCTGGACGAGAAACCAAAAAACTCTTTTTTTCGCTGCCATAATTAATAGTTTTGTCAATTATTTATATACCCTGTTCATTATATCTACAAATTGAAAGGCAGTGAGGTCTAAGAAATGATTTACGTAAAGAAATACGACAAAAAAACAAAACAAGTGTTTTAGTACTTACATCAAGCCGTTGATAAGAATTCTTTGAATTTTCTTGGCATACAATCACCATTTTCTTTGTTGATAACAACTTCTGTACGTCTTTTACAAGCAACTGCTCGTATTTGTTCTCCTAGAAAAAGACCAGAAAAATCAGATAAAGGTCAGCAAATAATCATAATTCAAATAAAGTATAACATATAATCCAATATGCTTATATTTAAAATATAATTCAAAATAATTCAACTAAAGAGAAAAAGAGAGATTTTTATCTGCTGGAAAAAAGCAAAATTAGGTTACCTTAAATCCAATTTTAAAATTGTCAAATGTCCCAACAGTCAGACCTATCGGAGGGGAGAGTAAGCTAATTTTGGTGTAACCGAAATTATTACCTACTAATTACTAATTTAATTACCTAGAGGGCGAAACCCCATTAAACCTGTGCATGGTAACATATTCCCTATCCGGAAAATGGGGTAAAAGTTACATGGCATGTATGCTTTAGAAGTTACACTTAATAATTATAAAATCAAAATGAAAAGGGTTAAAAAGGTGCATCTTTGTCCTATTTGTCTGGACCCCTTTACGCTGGACTGTGCGTAGAGGTAAGGCAAAAAAAAACAAAAAACGTGAACAGGACAGTGGCGGATGGTTAAATAATAGCCGGCATAATGACCGGGTAAAATAAGTTGGTAAACCGAATACACAACACACGTAAACGTTCTTTGTGAGAAACGTGAACTTCAGAAGTTGGGCAAATACCTGATAAGGGATTTGGTGTCATTCAACGCTTAACACGCTCCCATTAAGCCCCCGCCAAATAACGCGACCAGCTGTAAAAAAAACAAAAAAAAAAAACACCAGGAACAGTTGAATACTAAACTCGAGAGTTTAAAATTAGACAATGTTGAAGATACATGAATAATTTTAGGAAAACATTTTATAAAGTTGCTGATGGGGTCTTAGGGAAGAAAGTCAGAAACGCAGCTAGAAGTGTAAGTGAAAAAGCTTTATGTTTAATAAAGAGGAGAAGGGACTTGTACAGAAATTATCTGAGTGATAAATCACATGAAAACAAAAGGAATGTAAAGAAAGTGGAGAAAGCATTAAAATATGAACTAAGGAAGTGTAAAGTGGATCCCATGGATAGAATTGCCGAGGATATGGAAGATGCAGCTAGACGGCATAATAGTAAAATATTGTACTGACATGTTAATAAATTAAGAGGGAGAAGTCAATCCGGACTCGTCCCAATTAAAGATAGGAACGGGGCCACAATTAGTAATAAGGAAATAGTTAAAAAGAGATGGGCAGAACAATTTGAGGATATGCTAAACCGAGGTGGAATTGCAGGAAAAGATATAGAGGAAAAAAGGATTAAAAAAATAATAAGGCTCCAGATGCTGATAGTGTGGTAAACGAGTTTCTTAAATATGGTGGTCCTGAGGTTAGAAATAATTCACTGAAGATTATGAATATGATTTTTGAAAAAGAGGAAGTACCTAGCGATTTTGGGAAAACCCTAATTAAACCACTGTATAAGAAAGATGATGAGAGTGAATGTGGTAATTATTGAGGCATTAGTCTAGTCTCTGTAGGTAGTAAATTACTTAGTAATATGATACTTTTTAGACTGAGACATGCTGCAGACAAAGTTTCAAGAGAAGAACAGTGCGGTTTTAGAAAAGGTAAAGGATGTGTCGATCAAATTTTCACTCTTAGGTTATTAATTGAGAAGTGCCTGAGTTATCAAACACCTTTGGTCCTCAGTTTTATAGATTATGATCTAGCGTTCAATTCTGTTGATAGAAGAGCTTTAGTGAAGGTCTTATCCTTGTATGGTTTACCAGACAAATCCGTTAAATTGATTAGTGCTATGTACAAGAATAACACTGCTGCAGTTAAGGTAGGAAATGAGGTTAGCAGCTGGTTTCCTATTGAATCAGGAGTTAAGTAGGGTTGTGTTCTATCTCACTTTATATGGATCATTTTGATGGAATTTGTCTTAAGGAGCACAGGAAAGGCAATGAGAGACCAAGGAATCAAATGGGGAGGAAAAACCTCCTGGACTTAGATTATGCAGACGATTTAAGTATCCTAGATGAAAGTGTGAGCAAAATGAATGAACTTTTAGAGGTTTTGCGTGTTAAGGGTGCTAGAACAGGTTTGACGATTAATGTTAAGAAGACTAAGTCACTAAGGCTAGGAATAAGTGAAGATGAAAGGTGACGTTGGATAACGAAAAGATTGATAAGATGGACAGCTTCACTTACCTTGGTAGCATTATTTGTAGAGTCGGTGGGAGCATGTGAAGATGTTAAAAGTAGAATAGCCAAGGCTCAAGGTGTTTTTTCACAGTTAAAAAAGTTTGGAAGGACAGGAAGATAAGTCTGCAATCCAAGATTAGAATATTAGAAGCTACAGTGATGACAGTGGTCAAATATGGCTCTGAAGCATGGGCGTTCCGAAAAGCGGATAAAGGTTTTCTAGATGTTTTCCAGAGAAATTATCTCCGGATTGTTCTGGGTACCCGACTGACTGACCGTATTTCAAACAGTACGCTGTACGAAGACTGTGGTTTAATCACGCTTTCTAGGGATACAATAAGAGAAAGATTGAGATTGCTAGGGCACCTTCTGCGGCTGAAGGATGACACATTGCCGAAGACTGTCCTTTTCGGCCAATCGTCTAGGGCTGAACAGGAAGCAGGTCCTCCACGGTTGGGGTGGGAGTATGTCATAAAGAAGTAATGAAGGAAAACTGGAACTTCCTGTGTGGGTGTAAAGAGGGAGGCTTTCATTGGATTTGGCTTGAGGAAGAATGTGCAAAACTGTGCTTGTTTTAGGCAGCTTGATCATGCGGTGAGTTGTTAGTAGTATTAGTAGTAGTGAGCTAGAAAGGTCTCCTTTTATTTTTTAAATACTTCATTTCCAAAACAAAATATCAAATAAAGACCATGTATTATGAGTGATGGGAAAATTTTCAATAGGATTTCGAAATGAAATTTCTAGTTTTTTTCGTCGTTTGACTCTATATTTTGGGAGGGAGGGGGTGCTTGACATATTCGTATGCTTTAATTCATTAACCTTTGACTCAAGAGATTGTAAGTAAGCATTTTCATTGTTTGTTTGTTTTTTAACTAAAAATCACACATTAAATTAAACCACTGCCAAGCACAAGAAGAGGGGTGGTCTTCTTGGCATTTAACTTCTTTTAAATGCAAGTACAAACAGAAAAAAATTAACATAATTTAGTATAAGGGGAGGGGAAGATATCACTCCTTCTGGATCCACTGCATGTCCCCCTTCCCCTTAAAAGACATGTTTGAGTGTCGAAACATTTTATTTTGAAATTGGGTTTGACGATAAAGAGAAGCGAAGAATATAGCATTGGACTTTGCGGTTCCTACCGGCAATGCTGATCTACGTTTTATGGCCATTCAGCTAGGAAGTGCTTTGGGGTCGGTCATCCTGTGGTTTTGCAAACCCTTCCTGTTTACCTTCCCCAGATTTCTCCAGGTACTTATTTAGAGCTGGGTTGACTCTGGCTGAGCTTATAGAGTCGCGTCACTGACCCCCATACCAAACCAAATAACCAGCGACAACAGGGATCGAACCCCTGTCCTCGCAGACAAGGGATTTCTAGTCTAGCATGCTAATCACTCGACTAGGATCTAATGGAGCTTTATCTACTGGTCAAATTTGCAGAGGCAGATTTACTTCATTAAAATTAAGGAAAACTGGCCATGATCAGGGCAGAAAACTTTTAGTACCTCTACCTTACCTTGGCTTACCTAGATTAATTGCCTTACCTAGATTAATGCTAGTATATACATTTATGCACTTCATACCGGTACATACCCGCGATCGTATTTAAACTTATATGCTCTTCACCTATATATACCAGTAATCGTATTTAACTTATCTACTACATACCTTCACATAGGTTGGATTATTGTGTACAAAAAAACTCTTCTTTTAGAACTGGATAGCTATGGAAGATCAAGAGAATAGCTTACCGATTCAGGCTCAGCAGTCACTTGAGCCAAATCCTTACAGCTTTTCACCCATGGGGGTATTTTTGTAGTTATAACTTCTGGAAAAATAGGCTTTGTCACAGCATCCATGCAGGCTCTCTCCCAACTTGGTACAGCTGGTCTTTTGACATTGGGTTTTCTGTGACCATACCTTACTATTGTAAGGCTAGGAACCAACTGCCTATCAAGGACTAAAATTCAAAGTTAGGACTATTAGTAAAATAATAATGAAGATCATACTTGTCCCATGTTTAGAATATTTTTTATCAACACAAGTAAGGAACAGCGTTAAGACTTATTAAAACCAAAAATAACTCGGAACGCAAAGAGGCTGTTGCCCCCCCCCCAGCCCCTCAACACTATTGAAGGCTGACCTTGTAAAATTAGGAAATATGGCAGCTGGGAACAGAAGTTCCCCTACCTGTTACAAGGATTATAGTCATAACGGGAAATTTTCTCCAAAATCCTCACAAGTACAAAATTTGTAACAGGCGAAAAATAAGTCTGTTATAATATCTTTTTTGAACCTCAATCCTCGCAGATGAACAAAAAGCTGTAGGGTATCCCCAGGGCCGTCAACTCATGAAAATGTAGGAGACGAAACGTAGTTTTCAAAATCTAGGGGGGTGACTTTTAGCTTTTTCTCCCTTTAATGAAAGCACCAAAACAAGTTATTTCTTAATGGAAATAACAAAAAGTATTTCCAAATTCAGAGGCAGGAATCTAGGGTGGCAATTACTCCTTCCCCAATTGATGCACCTGGATACCCCCCCCCCCACCGACCACACAGATCCTCAATCTTAATAGTTAGAGGATGCAATAATCTATAATCATTGCTTTTACTTAATAAATTAAATAAAAAAAAGTTTTTTAAACTGAAAGTAAGGAGCGACATTAAAACTTAAAACGAACAGAAATTATTCCGTATATGAAAGGGGCTGTCCCCTCCTCAACGCCACGACCTTTACACTAAAGTTTTTTATTGTTTTTAAAAATAAAGTTGTGAGACAGAGTCAAAATTTAGCGTAAAGAGCGAGGTGTTGAGGAGGGGACAGTCCCTTTCATATACGGAATAATTTCTTTTCGTTTTAAGTTTTAATGTCGCTCCTTACTTTCAGTTTAAAAAACTTGTTTTTGTTATTTAATTTCTGATCGTTTTTTAGTTAATGTAGCTTTTATTTTGGCTCACCGTTATTGAATAAGTAAACAAAATTTGCATAAAAATTTTATTTTTCTTTTGCAAAATGGCTGTCTCTAAATTTGGTTCTGACGTAATTTACAAATTAACTTACGTAACGAACTTCTATATTCGTATATTTTTCTTCTGGCAAAAAATACAAAGTTGCAGATTTTTGCAGATATGAGCTTGAAACCTATGTAATAGGGTTTTTTGATACGCTGAATCTGCCGGTGTGATTGTCATTAAAATTCTTTCACTTGTAGGGGATGTTTCCCCCCTCTTTAAAAAATCAGGTAAATTTTCTCAGGCTCGTAGCCTTTGATGACTAATACTAAACTTAATAAAATTTATATATTTAGAATCAGCATTATAAGCCCATTCCTTTGATACATTTATATACATCAAAATTCCGTTTTTAACAGTTTCGATAACTATTGAGCCGTATCGCTTGTTTTTTTTATTGCTTTTTTTATTACGTATATGTTATTACGTATATGAGGGGGTTCTCCCCATAGTCAATACCACGCTCTTTACGTTAAAAGTTAAAAAAATTTTAATTCACAAACTCCTGAATCACAAAGGCCGTTTAATTATAATAGATAGCTCTTTTAAAAGCACTAAAAAAAAACTGTAGCGTAAAGAGTGAGGTATTTAATTGAGGGAGAACCCCCTCATATACGTAATAATTTCTGTTCGTTTTAAGTTCTTATGTTGCTTCTTACTTTCAGTTGAAAAAACTTGATTTTTTTATTTAATTTCTGATCGTTTTTTAAATAATGCTTGGAAATCCGGCGCCCCCTTCACAGAAATGTCCCTTACCCCAAAGAAACATCCTCCACGGAGATTCTCCCGAGTAACCCCCTCCTCCAGCCCCCCCCCCCACCAGAAAAAAACCTTCCAGAAAATGTCTGTATACTTCCCAATAACCAATACAATATGTAAGCGATGGGCAAAGTTCATAACTTGCAACCCCTTCCCTGGGAACTGTGGGGAATTAAGTCATTCTAAAAGACATATTTAGTAGATTTTTGACTATGCTGAACAAAATGGCTATCTCAAAATTTTAATTGTGTGACTTTGAGAAAAAAATGAGCGTGGGAGGGGGCCTAGTTGCCCTCCTTTTTTGGTCACTTAAAAAGGGCACTAGAACTTTTAATTTCCGTTCCAATGAGCCCTCCTACGATATTCTAGGACCACTGGGTCAATACGATTACCCCTGAGGAAAAAAAAAACAAATAAACACGCATCCGTGATCTTACTTCTGGCAAAAAATGGAAAATTTCACATTTTTGTAGATAGGAGCTTGAAACCTCTACAGTAGGGTTCTCTGATACGATGAATATGATGGTGTGATTTTCATTAAGGTTCTATAACTTTCAGGGGGTCTTTCCCCCTTTTTTCGAAACTCAGCCAAATTTCCTCAGGCGCGTAACTTTTGATGGGTAAGATTAAACTTGATGAAACTTATATATTTGAAATCAAAATTAAAATCTGATTCTTTTGATGGATCTATTGGTATCAAAATTCCGTTTTTTAGAGTTTCGGTTACCATTGAGCCAGGTCGCTCCTTACTTACAGTTCGTTACCACGAACTGTTTGACAACCTATAATAAGACCTCAAAGGAGTCACGCATCAGATTGATTTACTTGAAGAAAAAGTTCATAGTTTAGAAAATAAACTGGACGATTTCGAACAAGAGGGGAAACTGGACTCGCTTCTATTTCATGGTGTCAAGCAGCCCGCTACGGTCGACATAAACAGTACCATGTGGAGTGTGATCCGCGAAAAAATGGGCCTTGTAAATATTGTTGATTCTGATATTATTAGTGTACATAGACTGAGCCTGAATAACAACCCTACAAGTAACCTGACAGAGTAGCGCCAGTTATAGTGAAGCTCCGTAACAAAGAGATTGCAAAGTCTATCTTCAATGCTAAGCCTAAACTTGCAAAAAACAGGATCTTTTTGAGTGAAAACCTTACGCGCAAGAAGCGTGATATTTTAAATACGGCTAGAGATAAATTTGGAAACAAGTGTGTATGGTCCTACCAAGGTCGAATTTTCGTTCGTGAAACTAGCGATTCTTCACCCCGGAGGCTCTGATCGCTAGAAAAAATCTTCTGATGCGTGTGTCATTTTTTGCATATATTATTAGTTAGCATATCTTCATAAGTTTATTCCTGCTTGTAGTAATTTTAGTTACGTATCATTGGTTTTTCATTTATTTTTGCAGTTTAGCATGTTTTCCATTCATAGATTTTGTCCTCCGTCAACCAGGGGCATATAATCATTTGTTGTCAGTGAAGTTAAATAATATTTATCGCTCCGTGTATTAACCCTTCGCATTTCAAGTCGCTTGAAAATAATCCATTTCGTATTGATGACGTATTGTTATCTCGCGTGGCCAATGATCCCGCTGAAGTTAATGTTAGGCCGATGAGAAATAGTAGATATATTGATATTATGAATAGTAATGTAATTAATGTGGCAAATACGGATTTATGTATTGGTCAGTGGAACTGTCATATCACGTCAAACTTTTCTTAAGTGTCGAACCTTCTTACTTCATGTTGTGGTAAAATTGATATGTTGGGTATATGCGAATCTTTTCTTACACAGGATAGCTTTCTCCCATCATATACTTTTCCAGGGTACCAGCTGGTTTCAAAATCAAGAAATTCTATGATGCGGGGTGGACTTGCATTTATAATTAAGGATCAAATAAGATACATAGTAAAGAAGGATTTAAATTGTTGATTGAAGGTAAGATCGTGGTAATAACACTATAGACC
>NC_142803.1:9691689-9775086 GCF_049724085.1 Artemia sp. Qi Xiang Cuo
CCTATCAATGACTGAAATTAAAGAAGAGGTCTACCAATACATAAATAACAGAGCTCATACTTGTTTCATATAACAGGGATAATAATGGAAAAGCAAAGATCTCGAGAGTTGCATTTGCAAAATACTTAGCAATTATAATAAATGACAGCTGTGTTTCAAAGACCGCACTGGGAAGGAAGGTTTGAATTTAACAAGAAATATAGGAATTATGAAAAAAATTAGAAGATTTATTTCCTTTGAGTGTGCTAAGAACCTTGTAATTCTGTCTTATTCATCCATACATCCTTTGTTGCTGTAATATTTAAATGGAACTTTTATGGGTAACCTAACCAGTTTAGAAAAATAAAAGATAAAGAATATGGGCGTTGGATTTTACAATAAGTAGTGGTGGTGCTGGTCTCCATTTCATGGCCCATCAGCCAGGAAGTGCAATGGGAGGTTGGGGACCAGCTATACTATACTTTCGCTCACCCTTCCTGTTTACCTTCCACATATTTCTCCAGGCACCCTTTACAGCTGGGTCGACTCTGGCTGAGCTTACAGAGTCATACCACTGACCCTCGGTTCATACCAAATAATCAGCAACGCCAAGACTTGAACCCCTGTCCTCCAAGACGAAGGCTCTAAAGCTAGGACACTCAGCTAGGACAGTACAACCTAACCAGTTTGGTGGGGCGCGACTCTTTCTTTAATTGGACAAGCATTGGTACCGTAGAACAGGGTAACTTTGAACATTAGGGGTAACTTTGAACAAAATCAGTAACGAACAATGAGCGCTCTCTTTTGGACAACAGTGGAATTACTCGATTGAACTTTTTACTAGATTATTAATAGATGACATCTTAATAGTTGGTAATTCTTGCAGTCAGGTTAAGACTAAATCTTACATTTTTATTCACAAGAGAATTTGAGCTGTCCAAAATTGTCAAAAAGTGATAAAAGCAAGTTACCCTTTTTTACTTGGATAAACTAAACTAGGCCTTTCAATCTGAAATTTCTATAGCTGAGAAGCCGAATGGTTAGGTTTTTAGGTTAAATCATTTCCTTATTCCATAGATTCAAGATGGCAGCAGTGTTCAACTTTACCCGCAAATATTTTGTTTTCCGGGATAAATTTGAACATATGTTTAAGTTACCCTTGTCTATCTTTAGTATTGATCTCAATGTGCTGCGCCGGCCAATTGTTTAATCTTGCACTGAATTGAAGTTCACTCTGTTGTTTAGAGCTTTAGGAAACCCTTTTTAATCGATTTACCCCAGGAAGGTGCAAATCAAGTTCATCTCTTCAACTGTTGTTAAAATTTTTGGCCATTTCCTAATTCCTTCAGACCTACTTTTATTTATTCTTTGGGGAGAAGTCATTTGACAATCAATACGAGAGACAAAGGATTACAAAGTTACGTATAAGGGAAAATATGAAAAATGAAAAGAAAAATATAATTTGTCCTCAGAAAAATATGAAAAATTAATTTAAGACAATTTAATTTGGGTCCTTTGTATTATAATTTGATAGATTTAAAATATGATGTTTTTTAAAATATTATTTTGAGACAGGGCAAATGAAATCATCTACAGACACCCAAAATGGAAACAAAATCATTGACAAACAATTTAATCTTTGGATCAAGCCTACCAGCTTCAACCCTCTAACTTTGCCTGTAGTAAAGGACACAAGCCTTCAATGTATTATTTTTATTTTATTTTTTTCTTGGTCACTTTATAGAGAAGCGATGGTCGTAAAAACTATGGAGGGGAATCTTATGATTGGAAATTCCTATGGAATTTTTTTGTTTTTTTTTTCGTTTTAAATTGAGTCTTAATAAATGATTTTTGAGGATGCCCAGAACATACGGTATACAAAACCAGTGAATGCATGAAAGTATGCCAGTTATGATGAAGAAGGGATGGAAAAAGCTCTGGAGGACACAAACAACGGATATGTAACAATGAGAAAGGGTTCAGAGAAGATGGGATTCCTTTGGGTACTGTTTCTCACCGAATCAGCAAAAACTACAATAAAAAATGGGAAGACCAACTCTATTGACAGAGCTCAAGGAAGAAGCCATCGTCTCTCATTTGCTTACATGTGCCGAGTGAGGGTTTCCTGTTGATCGCTTCGAGCTGAAACTCATCGTCAAAAATTATCTAGCATCAATTAAAAAAATAGTAGATTGCTTTAAGAACAATATACCTGGACAAGACTTTGTCAATTCTTTTCTAGATCGATATCGTTTAAAGCTTCAATTGATAACCGTAGCAAACAACTCCAAAAAGAGCTTCTGTTTCATCTGAAATGTTGAACGAATACTACAACAGTCTAAAGGTGACGATTCAGGATGTGCCTTTGTCGAATATTTACAATTACGATGAGACTAACTTAACAGACAAACCCAGGAAAAAGGTATGCATTGTGAAGAGATGCCAAATACCCCTCTAGAATAATTAATGAAACAAAGGGAGCAATATCTCTGATGGTATGTGTAAATGCAGAAGGCGAACTGCTTCCACCATATGTGGGCTATAAAGTTAAAGGCATGTTTAGCTATTGACGTACAAGAAGCCCTAAGGACGTTAGGCATGCTGTATCTAATTCATGATGGTTTGAGAGTCAAAATTTTTGAAGAGTGGCTTATGTCACTGGCACTACCCCACCTAAATAAAAGAGCAGGAGTGAAAGTTTTGTTGGGTGACAATCTCTCTTTCCAATTTTCTTCTAACTGTTGAAAGTCTGTAGAAAAAACAACATTCGCTTTGTATGCCTTCCATCAAACGTAACAGATATACTACAACCTCTTGATGTTGTTTTTTTTTTGCTCCAATGAAAAGAGCGTGGAGGAAAATATTTGATGATTACATAATACACTACCCGAAACAAAATTCAGTGAGAAAATAATAATTCCCCGAGCTTGTGAAGCTATTCCTGGAGAGTCTTGTGTTAAATGGAAAGAAAAATCTAAAGAATGACTTTGTCAAATTCTTATCACCTTCCAGAATTATCCAAGAACCTCCACTTTCCAACCAGCAAACTCCACAAGAGGTTGTGGACAACGTCAGTAAAGCTTTACTGGATATCCTGCAAGTCTGTAGATTTGACAAATCTGTGAGGGATATCACGCACAAACGTCTTGGCATAAAACCAAGAAAAAGCATCAGGGATGAAGAAGATTCAAGCTGTGAGTCTCACATGACTTACGAATCTGGATGAAAGAATGAGTCTGAAATGTAAGTTGATGAGTCGACGAGCACTGGCCCTCTTACTTTGTCAAGCAAGGCAGCAGCCAAAAAGGGTTCACCAAAAACCCAGGATGGACGATGGTTCATTGCAAAGTTCTTCATGGGTCGTATTTGTAAGTATTAATTTAAAAAACTTTTTCACAAAATAAGTTTTTCAAAGAAAACTAAAGAACTCCATTAAACAAAAAATGAGCAAATAAAATCATATAATCTACCAAGCGTGAAACTACCACAAATCAGTATCAGTAAATAAACGAAACCCAAAACGAACAGAAATTACAATAAATAACCGAGTCAAACTCAAAACGAGCAGAAATTAACATAAGTTGGGCGCAAACCCCTATGCCTATGCCTTCCCAAGGTCAGAACAAAATTTGCACTTTACGGAAAAAAAAATACAAATGAATGTACATTGTCAGTTTAATATACATATACTGATATTTAGTAATCAAAATGTTAAAATTATTTGATTTATTAAAGTTATGAAAGTAAAAACATTTATATTTTTTCAAAGTAAAGTGCAAATTTTAAAGCAAATTGCAAAAGTAAAGAATGGGGACACTCAAGAACGAGACAAGAAACGGGGACTAAGTAAAGAGGAGGACACTCCCCCACAACCCTCAGGGCAAGGGTTTTAAGTTATGCCCTGGGGGCATATAAGAACGATGTTGGCACAATGTATTATTTATTAATTTTTTCCTTTAGAGCAGGGCACTTCGTATCGAAGAAGTTGCCGTAGAAACTTCGAAAGGCGGTCATTCAATTGGAAATTGGAGTGGCTTGTGCCCTTTTTAATAGTCGAAAGTGATTGGAAGGCGACTAACACCCCTCTCATGCCCACCATTTCCCCAAACACATCCAATCAAAATTTTGAGATAGCCATTTTGTTTAACGTAGTTGAAAGTTCTGGGAATTCTGTCGTAGAGGATGACAACCACCCTAACAAACCTTAGGGTAAGGGTTGTAATTTATGCCCTGGGGGCATATAAGGTGTTTATAGAAAGCGTTGTCGTTTCCAAAAGGGTTCATTCAATTGAAAATTGAAAGGCCTAGTGCCCTTTTTAATAGTCGAAAGTGATTGGAAGGCTTGGCATTTTTATAGTAAAGATCGAAGTGGGTATAATATATTATTTTTTTGTTGTTGTTGTTGTTTAGACCAGGGCACTTCGTATCGAAGGAGTTGTCGTGGGAACTTCGAAAAGGGCTCATTCGATTGAAGATAAAAGGGCTGATACCCTTTTTAATAGTCGAAAGTGATTTGAGGGCAACTAATTCCCCTTCTACTCCCACCCTCCCACGCCAACCCTCCCATTTCTGCTCTTAAAATTTAACCAAATCAAAATAGCGTAAGTGTATCCAAGCTATGAAAGAAAGTAAACAGATTTTTTGCGGATGGCATCAAGTTTTCCATTTCACGTCAACTATAGGTGGTATGAAACTAAATGAAACAGTACTATTTGTGTCCAGATTTTTAAAAGGGTGTATGTTGTTAAAAAGTGCTGAAAATTTTTCTCCAGCATACAAATAGCAGGCCAAACTATAAAGTCTTAAAAAACGAAAAGATTTAAAGTATTATTTTTTTTCCCCTGAAAAGACTATGTCAATATAAAACGAACAGAAGTTAATTAAAAAAAATTTCCACAAAATAAGTTTTTCAAAGAAAAGTAAAGAACTCCATTAAACAAAAAATGAGCAAAAATAAAATCAAATAATCTACCAAGCGTGAAACTACCACAAATCAGCATCAATAAACAAATGAAACCCAAAACGAACAGAAATTACAGTAAATGACCGAGCCAAACTCAAAACGAGCAGAAATTAACATAAGTTGGGCGCAAAACCCCTATGCCTTCCCAAGTTTAGAACAAAATTTGCACTTTCCTCATTGCATTTTGTTTCGGGTAATGTATTATATAATCATCAAATATTTTCCTCCACGCTCTTTTCATTGGAGCAAAAAAAACAACATCAAGAGGTTGTAGTATATCTGTTACGTTTGATGGAAGGCATACAAAGCGAATGTTGTTTTTTCTACAGACTTTCAACAGTTAGAAGAAAAGTGGAAAGAGAGATTGTCACCCAACAAAACTTTCACCCCTGCTCTTTTATTTAGGTGGGGGAGTGCCAGTGACATAAGCCACTCTTCAAAAATTTTGACTCTCAAACCATTATGAATTAGATACAGCATGCCTAACTTCCTTAGGGCTTCTTGTACGTCAAGAGCTAAACATGCCTTTAACTTTATAGCCCACATATGGTGGAAGCAGTTCGCCTTCTGCATTTACACATACCATTAGAGATATTGCTCCCTTTGTTTCATTAATTTTTAACAACGTAAACAACGATGTGGGCACAATGTTTTTTTTTCTTCTTCTTCTTCAGTCAGGCACTTCGTATCGAAAGAGTTGTCGGAGAAGCTTCGAAAAGGGCTCATTCAATTGGAAATTGGAGTGGCTAGTCCCCTTTTTAATAGTCGAAAGTGATTGGAGGGCTACTAGCCCCCCCCCCCAAGCCCATCATTCCCCCAAACACATCCAATCAAAATTCTGAGATAGTCATTTGGTTCAGCGTTGTTAATTTCCGGATAGAAAATATGTTTTTGAGGAGCTCACTCCCCCACAACCCTCAGGGCAAGGGTTTTAAGTTATCCCCTAAGGGCATATAAGGTTTTTATAGAAGGCGTTGTCGTAGAAACTTCAAAACAGGCTCATTCGATTGGAAATTCGAAGGGATAGTACCCTTTTTAATGGTCGAAAGTGATTGGGGGCAACTAGCCCCCCCCCCCCACGCTGATAATTCCCCCAAACACATCCAATCAAAATTTTTAGATAGCCATTTTGTTCAGCGTAGTTGATTTCCGGATATAAAATATATTTTTGAGGAGGACGCTCCCCCATAACTCTCAGGGCAAGGGTTTTAAGTTATGTTCTCAGGGCATATAAGGTCTTTATACAAGGCGTTGTCGTATAAACTTCAAAAAAGGCTCATTCGTTTGGAGATTCAAAGGGCTAGTGCTATTTTTAATAGTCGAAAGTGATTGGAGGGCAACTAGCCCCCCCCCCCCCACGCCCATCATTCCCCCAAACACATTCAATCAAAATTTTGAGATAGCCATTTTGTTCAGCGTAATTGTTTTCAACATATAAAATTTATTTTTGAGGAGGACACTCACCCACAACCCTCAGGACAAGGGTTTTAAGTTATGCCCTGAGGGCACATAAGAATAATGTTGACACAATGTATTATTTATTTTTATAATTTTTTTCCTTTAGAGCTGGGGACTTCATATGGAAGGGGTCGTTGTAGAAACTTCAAAAGGGGCTCATTCGATTGGAATTTCAAAGGTCTAGTGCCCTTTTTAATAGTCAAAAGTGATTGGAGGGCAACTAGCCCCCCCCCCACGCCCATCATTCCTCCAAACACCTCCAATCAAAATTTTGAGATAGCCATTTTGTTCAGCGTAGTTGATTTCCAGATAGAAAATATGTTTTCGAGGAGGACACTGCCCCACAGCCCTCAGGGCAATGGTTTTAAGTTATACCCTGGGGGCATATAAGGTTTTTAAAGAAGGCGTTGTTGTAGAAAGTTTAAAAAAAGCTCATTTGATTGGACATCCAAAGGGCTAGTGCCCTTTTTAATAGTTGAAAGTGATTGGAGGGCAACTAGCCCTCCCCCCACGCCCATCATTTCCCCAAACATATCCAATACAAATTTTAAGATAGTCATTTTATTCAGTGTATTTGATTTCCAGATAGAAAATATATTTTTAAGGTGGACACGCCCCCACACCCCTCAGGGCAAGGGTTATGAGTTATGACCAGGGGGAAAAAAAGGTTTTTATTGAAATCTTTGTCGTAGAAACTTAAAAAAGGGCTCATTCGATTTGAAATTCAAAGGTCTAGCGCCCTTTTTAATATTCGATAGTTATTGGAGGACAACTAACCCCCCTATCACGCCCACCTTTTCCCCAAACACATCCAATCAAAATTTTTAGATAGCCATTTTATTCAACGTAGTTGAAAGTTTTGGAAATTAGGTCTTTAAGGATGACAACTCCCCGCCCCCTACAGAACTCAGGTCAAGGGCTGTAAGTTATCCCCTGGGGACATATGAAGTTTTTATAGAAGGAGTTGTCGTAGAAACTTCAAAAGGGCGCATTCAATTGGAAATTGAAAGGTCTAGTGCCTTTTTTAATAGTTGAAAGTAATTGGATAGCGACTAACGCCCCTCTCACGCCCGCCATTTTCCAAAACACATCGAATCAAAATTTTGAGATATCCATTTTGTTCACCGTAGTTGAACGTTCCGGAAATTAGGTCTTTTAGGATGATAACCCCCTCAGAGCCCTTAGTGCAAGGGTTGTAAGTTATGCTCTGGGTGCATATAAGGTTTATATAGAGTTGTTGCATAAATCATAAAAAGAGCAACTTCAAAAGAGTAGCACGTATGGACTCTGTTAAGGGCTTAGCTCGGAAGCCAAACTGAAATCCATTCAAAAAATTCCTTTTAAAAAAGTTAGTAGATAGAAAAGCAAAGCCTTATTCAAAAACTCTACTAATTACAGACAGCAAAAAAATTGACCAATAGTTAGTTCGGTCAATCTGAGTTTCGCCTTGATGTAAAAATCCTCTTAAGTGAAATGGGAAACACTGAATTTTCGAGGAACAGACTTACAAGTCCTGTCAAAAGAAGAATAACTCAAGTAAAAATGAAGTTGACTACTTTTGTGGATACATAATCATCACCAGAAGACGCTAAACCTATTTAACCAAGAGGAATTCTAGTTGTCTCGACCTTGGGAACTGGTTCTAGGGCAATCGATTGAAGGCAACTTGGACTAAGATACGATTTGAAATCAGGTTTATTAGAAGAGGAGCCTGCTGCAGAAGCAGTTTTTTTTTCCAAAATCTGTGAACTACTACTAACAAATCACTGCAGCATCAAGCCCTAGTAACCAACACAGCTGTGCACGCTCCTCCTTCATTCAAATCTATATGAATCTCCCTCTTTAAACACTCCCAATAAGTTTCTTTAAATCCTTTCTCACGGCCTCTTTGCATCCCATTTGGCTGGGAAGTTTTGAATAGACTAAAAATAATAGTTTGTAATAAAACATACAGAATAAGGGTTAAACCTTCGTGAACGGTAAGTTAACTCGGGTCTGAACTTCCCCTACTCCAAATATTTACTCGATTCATAAAATTGACTTAAAATCAGAGGTAAAATGCCCCCCTCCCCCACGAAAAAAGTTCCCTTGGTACTCCTCCACCACAAGCTGGACAAAAAACCCGTATACAATCCTGGTTTCTTATCAGTTTCGATGAACTGTAGTATTTTTGTTTGTTCTTCAGTGTTCCAAAGCATATACTAATGTATTCACAATTATTTCTTCGTTTTACTGTTGTAATATGCACCTAAATATTCCAAATATACATGGCTAATCTTTATTTAAATTTTGTTACGAATTGTACAAGTTAACTCTGTACAACCACCAAACTTGGAGAGATAGAGGAAGATAGAAACAAAGGCTTAAGCGCGAAACTGATCATATGTCAAGTTTTCCAAACATTTTTTCACATCTCAAAAATTCTTGAAAATATTAAAAGGATCCAAATCAAAGAATTTAGTGGTCCGTATTGACTTAAGAAGGGGTGTTACTCCCCGTCCTGCACCGGTTCTAGAATCATTCCTTATCCTCAGGTCATGAAAATTCCAAAGATTTAAAGAATATGAAAATTGCAACTTGAAATGCTTCAATATTAAAAAACAACTATGGCATTTACATTTTTGACTGCCGAATTCCGACGCTTCAAACTGGCTTATTACCTCAAACATGGGGTGGGAAACCTCAAACATGGGGTGGGACACCTTGGAGTGGAACCATCTGAAATCAGTAGCCGACCAACATTTAGGATTCCATTCTCACCAGCACAACTACACTCTTCTGGGCAAAAATCGAGACCAATTCTTTTATGGTCATAACTTAGAATATCGAAGTTCTCTTCTACAGCAACATAGGTCCTACTTAGGTTGACAATATCATCTGCATAGTTAGCCAGTGACAGATCAAGGCCTCTAAAAATATATCTAAACCTTTTTACTGGCCTCCACTGCGCTATTATTATAAAGAGTAAGGGAAGAGACATCATACTTTCAAACCCCTTTCCACACTCATATACGACCCCGAGAAAACAGATAACCATTAAGAACTGGCACGTTATCAACAACATAAAGTTTATTATGCATATCCCTATATATACACACTATTGGCTGATTCAGACCTCGAGCCTCAGCACTCAGCAATAATTGGAAATGCATTGCCGAAGCAAATGCTCCAGAAACGTCATGTCCAGCCATAATTACCTTTTCACCGCTTTCAATTATTTCTGCCAAAACAATTGCAATAATTGAATGGACATATTGTAGGCTTTATCTCTTTTTAAAACCAAACTGATGGTCGGGTGTAGAACGAGCTTGGTATACACATCCGCCACCAACAGTTCC
The DNA here is from genome assembly GCF_049724085.1 of Artemia sp. Qi Xiang Cuo. Lineage (NCBI taxonomy): Eukaryota > Metazoa > Arthropoda > Branchiopoda > Anostraca > Artemiidae > Artemia > Artemia sp. Qi Xiang Cuo. Next base: position 9,701,428 of record NC_142803.1, read on the forward strand.
AACAACTTGCACAAGGTAGACGACACAGTTGTCGGCCGGTATGAACTGCAACTACTTCTATTTTTCCCCTTTTTATGTGCAGGGGTAACAGCACCCGCGCAAAATATATCAAGAACTACTCCACAATTAAAATCATTTGATACATCAGCTGTAGATGGCAAACCAAAAACTCACTACCATGCACTAGGTGAAGGCCTATCAATTGATATAGCCTAGCAATTCCACGACTCATATACGAACCCGAGAAAGCACATAACCATCAAGAAAACCATTACCAAAAAACTAAACCTTAAGCCGAAAAACTACCCTCTAGCAGAGGGACGGCGCTGAAAACTCAGCAGTAAAATATTCCATCCATTGCTTTTTACTTGGAAATGCAAGCATCAATGGATCAGTACCCGCTTTCTTTTTATTTAAAAACCCAAATTTTATTAGGATTATCCTTTAGTCTTTCGGAGAAACTATTAATTACGTGGCCTTGTGCTTATTCAATACTTTAGAGAACCTGTGCTTTGTAAACACCATAGCATCATGTACAGAACTGGAGCGTTCTGTACTTCGCAGTTACTCTGTGAGTAAATGCTCTCTCACATTTACTCTGTGAGCCGAACCAGAGCTTAGATGAGTCAAACTCAGCCACAAGATTGGCGTTCAAGGACCACCTACGTACTTCTGAAGAAATTTAAGCCCTCCAGATAATTACGGCTTCCGCACTTTGCAGGATTGGGTAATTTTTGAGTAGTAAATATACAGCAGGTTCGTTATTGACTTTGAGGAATATCCAAGTTATTTTGAAGTAGCCGAAATATCACTTTATTTTAGATAGAATATGGTCTAGCGTGCAAATGTAAATAACGGCGTTGATTTTGCCCCAACTAGATTTAACCTATTTCTTTTGATCGTATTACTACTACGGGTTGACTCAAATTCAATTGAACAGATGGGAAGTGGTCGGAAGCGCGTATATCAGTGTCGACATGGCTCAAACTTAATGGTCGGATTCCATTACAATAGAGAAAAAGTCTAGACTGGTGGGGAAACCTGATTAATGCATGTACCTAAAATTGTGGGGATCTTCAACAGGTTGAAACCCAGGTAAAGCAGGTAAGAGCAACAAGGGGCCTAACGTTAGAAATTTCAGATACGATGCAGTTAAGATCACTGGCTATTATGACACTGCCGTATTTGTCACCGGAACGATGCAGTTGAAATCACCGGCTATTATGACACTGCCATATTTGTCACCTGAAAAATCACTCCCCAGACGCAAGATCACGATGATCAGTCGGCAGATAAACAGAATTATACATGTCCGGCTGAATTTCAGAGCATCAAAATACCCAATTTCCGCAATTAACTCAGTGGACCGTCGAGAACTCACACGCATCGCAACTCCCCCAGAGGGCCTCTTTCTTCCAAATTGAACTGCAGGAACTGCAAGAACACGGATACTGTCACTGTATTTTAGTAGGGACATAGAATGTAAAGTCAGGAGATGTTCTTGTAAGTAGAGTACACGATTGTAGTAGACATATTGCACTGGTGCTGCAACGGCAGACATGCTTTCTATGAAAGGTAGTTTCTCAGTTATAGCACATTTATGTTCCACATGCAGACTCTAAGCAGGGAGTTCGTCATTTGTTACTCAAGAGCACCTTACACGTCACATCCCAAGAACAGGGAATGTCCTTAGAACTGACGTGGTCACCGACTCACCGAGAACAACAGGCTGAGTTCTTACAATCTTTCATAGAATGTTTTTATTTCTGACAATTATAGCAGCACTTAGCAAGGAATTTGTGTTCCTCAATTCGGTGCCTCTCATAATCAAAAACAATAGGGTTCATGCAGGCTATCTGTAAATCAGCTTTTTGTTCAAATGCCAATTTTTATGAAAGGGGGTTATGTATATTCTCGGCTTTCACATAGTTCCGAATCATCCCACACAAGTCCAAGAGGGAAATGTCATCAGGTACGTAAAGAATTATGCCTAAATGCAAGGGGGCTTTAAGTTTTACATTTTAAACAGAATTCGCAAGTGTGGTTGTAGCTTTTTTATCGTCCTACACGACACGCCATTCTTTTTGAAGGGGTTTCAAGTCAAGAATCTTTTTTATTCAACTTATTTGATTTCCACATAATAAAACATATATAAAACTCCAGGTTCTTTCTAGTTCTTTCTCATTTTTCATTGAAATCACATTATCGCACACATAAAAACAATCACGTTACGCAGCATTCAACCAAACTGCATGATTATACTTGAATTTTCGAATTTAACAGAAATCAAAATTAATAATTTGATATCAGTGTATCCAATAGAAAACGGCCAGAGACGGGAGACCCTGAAATAGTAGCTAAGCTTAAGGCTTCTTTAAAAGTCTGAAGATTTGTATCCGACGGAGCAGTCGACCTCACAGCAGCAAAACTTTCAACATATGAGTCTAGTAGTTCTCGGCTTTGAGTTGGACTATTCCTTGATCGATGAATCCTAGAGAATGAATAAGGTTGCGGAGGGGGTTTTCAGGCCAAAAAGCTCAACAGCTCATCCTGCTTGAAGTAAAAAGAAGTAAAAAAGCTCATGTTCAATAAAAACGCTGTCTTTTACGCGTAGGGCAGCAATCCATCGTATTATCACTGCTTGGAGACGTGCAACCAGGACGTCTTTTTCATGGGTGGCTTTTTACGACGGCCAGAGACAGGAGACCCAGAAACAGTAGCCAAGTTTAAGGCTTCTTCAAATGTCAGAAGATTTGTATCAGACGGAGCAGTCGACCTTGCAGCAGCAAAACTTTCAACACATGAGTCTAGTACTTCTCGGCTTTGAGTTGGACTATTCCTTGATTGATGAATCCTAGAGGATGAATAAGGTGGTGGAGGGGGTTTTCAGGCCAAAAAGCTCAACAGCTCATCCTGCTTGAAGTAAAAAGAAGTAAAAAAGCTCATGTTCAATAAAAACGCTGTCTTTTACGCGTAGGGCAGCAATCCATCGTATTATCACTGCTTGGAGACGTGCAACCAGGACGTCTTTTTCATGGGTGGCTTTTTACGACGGCCAGAGACAGGAGACCCAGAAACAGTAGCCAAGTTTAAGGCTTCTTCAAATGTCAGAAGATTTGTATCAGACGGAGCAGTCGACCTTGCAGCAGCAAAACTTTCAACACATGAGTCTAGTACTTCTCGGCTTTGAGTTGGACTATTCCTTGATTGATGAATCCTAGAGGATGAATAAGGTGGTGGAGGGGGTTTTCAGGCCAAAAAGCTCAACAGCTCATCCTGCTTGAAGTAAAAAGAAGTAAAAAAGCTCATGTTCAATAAAAACGCTGTCTTTTACGCGTAGGGCTGCAATCCATCGTATTATCACTGCTTGGAGACGTGCAACCAGGACGTTTTCCATTTCGCTGAAATTCCGTTGCCATAAAAGACACCAGATCAGAATTCATGGGTGGCTTTTTACGACGGCCAGAGACAGGAGACCCAGAAACAGTAGCCAAGTTTAAGGCTTCTTCAAATGTCAGAAGATTTGTATCAGACGGAGCAGTCGACCTTGCAGCAGCAAAACTTTCAACACATGAGTCTAGTACTTCTCGGCTTTGAGTTGGACTATTCCTTGATTGATGAATCCTAGAGGATGAATAAGGTGGTGGAGGGGGTTTTCGGGCCAAAAAGCTCAACAGCTCATCCCGCTTGATATTGCGCCTCTTCCCTTTTACCCATTGAGCTATTTCCTTGTTTCGACGCTGATATCCCACTTTGATCCCTTTATCCTTTGATATTCGAATTAAATCTTTTGACACTTTGTAAACAGCTGTCAGTGTTTCTGCAGCATTCTGAAAATGTATCCATAAAACAGTGCCTTGGCAGCGGTCTTTATGTAACTGAGCAACGGCCAAAGCAGATTCTTGGAATACGTTCCACAGCTCCTGAGAACTTCTTTCACTTTCAATTTTAAACTTTTCATCATAATCTTCAGCTTCAATAGTTACAACACACTGCCTTTCATAGGATGATAACCCCTCTTCATCTCCTCCAATACCAAGTGACGAAAAACATGAGAGAAAGTTTTTTCAACTATTGTCATTTTCACTCATTACAAACACAAGATTTGTTTTTACTGTCTTCCCAGAAATTGGCCATAAATTTGATGAATCGCCTTTATAGAGGGAAAATGACGTCATGACTTCTGCGGTTCTATGGTGTTATTAATTAAAAAAAACCTTTTCCACAAAATAAGTTTTTCAGAGAAAAGTAAAGAACTCCATTAAACAAAAAATGAGCAAAAATAAAATCAAATAATCTACCAAGCGTGAAACTACCACAAATCAGTATCGATAAATAAATGAAACCCAAATCGAACAGAAATTACAATAAATAACCGAGTCAAACTTAAAACGAGCAGAAATTAACATAAGTTGGGCTCTAAACCCCTATGCCTTCCCAAGGCCAGAACATAATTTGCACTTTACTGAAAAAAATATAAGTGTTTTTACTTTTATAACTTTAAGTAAATCAAACAATATTAAAATTTTGATTACTAAATATCAGTAAATGTATATTAAACTGACAATGCACATTCATTTGTATTTTTTTCAGTAAAGTGCAAATTATGTTTCATCAATCAAGCGCCATGTACATTATGTTTGTAAGACTGCGTCTCGTAACCTGGGTATAATGAGAAAACTTAAGCATTTTTTTCCTCCTTTTGTTATGCGCCTTCTTTATTATTCCCTTATCCATCCATATATATTGTATTGTAGTAGCGTTTGGCTTGGAACATTTCCTTCTATTGTTCGGCCAACACGAGTTCTACAAAACAACGCTGTTCCGCTGTTATATGGCCTACAACCCCGGGATTCGGTACGAAACGCGTATGAGCGTGTAAAGATACTGCCAGCTTCAGGATTATGGGTGTTGTATACACTTCTATTCATTTTTAGGATTCGGAAGGGTATAAACCTCCCGTGTTTTGATAGCTTGGCAAACCTGAGATCTTCTGTCCATGATTATGATACTAGGTTATCTGTAGAGACTAATATTCCGCTGGTTGTTTTGGCCAGATCGATGTTTTCTTTGCTTCACAGGGGGATCAGAAGTTGGAACCATCTTGATCAAAATATAAAAAATATAGGCGATATTTCTTCGTTTAAGATAGTAATTAAAGGGATGCTTTTTAGTAAGTATGAATTTTAGTGTTTTTTTTATATTATTATTATTTTAATAATGATATTGGTAAATTTTTATGGCTCCTGGGGGTGATGATTATGAATATGATAGTAAATTTAATGAAAATGTTAAGGTGTAAGGTTTGTGGTGCTGTTTGGGGACTGTGATATAGATAGGTTATTTTTTTCGTTTTTTTATCGTTTTGTTATGTTAGTGTATTTTTGCCACCCCCTTGGACAAGTTTTTACTTCTTGGGGTGGCCGCTAAACTTATGTTAAATTGTTTGTTTGTTTAGAATAAATCTCTTTCTCTCTCTCTCTCTCTCTTTCTCTCTCTCTCTCTCTCTCTCTCTCTCTCTCTCTCTCTCTCTCTCTCTCTCTCTCTCTCTCTCTCTCTCTCTTCTCTCTCAACTCCTTTGATACAAAGTGCCCTGGTCTAAACAACAACAACAACAAAAAAAATAATACATTATATCCACATCGAACTGTACTATAAAAATATCAAGCCTTCCAATTACTTTCGACCACTAAAAAGTCAACTAGGCCTTTTGAATTCCCATCGAATGAGCCTTTTTTCAACTTTCTACGACAACACTTCCTATAAAGATCTTATATTGCCCCAGGGCATAAATTACTATTCTTACCCTAAGGGCTGTGAGGGTGGTTGTTATCCTCTAAGACCTAATTTCCAGGACTTTCAACTACGTTACACAAAATGGCTATCTCAAAATTTTGATTGGATGTGTCTGGGAAAATGGTGGACGTGTGAGGGGCGTTAGTCTTTCTCAAGTCACTTTCAACTATTAAAAAAGGCACTAGCCCTTTCAATTTCCAATCAAATGAGCCCTTTTGAAGTTTCTACGATAACGCTTTCAATAAAAACCGTATATGCCCCCAGGGGAAAACTTACGACCCTCGCCGTGAGGGTTGGGTGGGGGGGGGGTCATCCTCACAAACCTAATATCCAGAACTTTCTACTGCGCTGAACAAAATGGCTATTTGAAAATTTTGATTGGATGTGTTTGGGGTAATGGTGGGCGTGAGAGAGGGGTTAGTTACCGTCCAATCAATTTCAACTATTAAAAAGGACATTATCCCTTTCAAGTTCAAATTGAATGAGCTCTTTGAGTTCAGGACACTCTATCATTAAAACCCAATATGTCTTCAGGGCATAGAGTTACAAACTATCTAAAAATCCGAGGTTTGTCATCCTTAATAATTTCGGATACATTAAACTACGTTGAACAAAATGCACCTCTCTAAGCTTTGTCGAATGGTTGGGGAAATAAGTGCGGAGAGGGGATTAATTACCTCCATTCACTTTCGACTTAAAAAGGTCCCTCTCAATTTCCAATTGAATGAGCTCCTTTTGAATTTTTTACGACAACTCTATCTATTAAAAACCGTATATGCCCCCAGGGCACAACTTACAACCTTTGCACTGAAAGACTCTCGATGGGTTTTGTCATCCTTAAATACATAATTTCCAGAACATTCAACTACGTTGAACAAAATGGCATATCTCTAAGCTTTGATTGAATGTGTTTGGGGAAATGAAGGCCGAGAGAGGGAGGTCAATCACTCTCCACTCACTTTTGACTCCTGAAAAGGTTGATTTCAACTTCCAATCAAATAAGCCCATTTTGAAATTTCTACATAAACTTTCTTTATAAACCTTATATGCCCCAGGGCCCAAATTACAACCCTTGGATTGAAAGTTCTGATGGGGTTTTTATCCTAAAGACCTAATTTCCAGAACTTTCGACTACGTTGAACAAAATGGATATCTCAAAATTTTGATTGGATGTGTTTGGGGAAATTGTGGCGTGAGGGGGCGGGGTTAGTTGCCCATTTCAATAAAAACCTTATATGCCCCCAGGGCATAACTTACAACCCTTGCCCTGAAGACTATGGGGAGAGTGTCCTGCTCAAAGGTATAATTTCCTGAACTTTAAACTTCGCGGAACAAAATGGCTATCAAGAAATTTTGATCGGATACGTTTGGGGAAATGGTGGGCGTGGAAGGGGTGCTTGTTGCCTTCCAATCACTTTCGACTATTAAAAAGGGCACTAGCTATTTCAATATCCAGTCGAATGAGCCCTTTTTGAAGTTTTTATGACGACGCGTTCAGTAAAAACCTTATATGCCCCCAGAGCATAACTTACAACCCTTGCCCTGACAGCTGTGGGGGAGTGTCCTCCTCAAAACATAATTTCTATCTGGAAATCCACACCACTGAATAAAATAGCTATCAAAAAATTCTGATTGGATGTGTTTGGGGAAAGGGTGGGCGAGAGAGGGGGGCTAGTTGCCCTCAATCACTTTCGACTATTAAAAAGGGCACTAGATCTTTGAATTTCCAATCGAATGAGCCCTTTTTAAAGTTTTTACAACAAATATTTGATTGGAAAATTATATGCTCCCAGGGATTCATTTGGAACCCTTGCCCTGAAGACTGTGAAGATATTGTTCTGCTCTCAGCTATAGTTTGCTGAACTTTAACTGCGTTGAACAAAATTGCTATCTCAAAATTTTGATTGGATGTGTTTGGGGAAATGGTGGATGTGGAAGGTGTGTTAGTTGCCTTCACATCACTATCGACTATTAAAAAGGGCACTAGCCATTTCAATTTCTAATCGAATGAGCCGTTTTTGAAGTTTCTACGACAACGAGTTCTATAAAAACTTTATATGCCCCCAGGGCATAACTTACAACCCTTGTGCTGAGGGCTGTGAGGAGGTTGTCATCCACAAAGACCTAATTTCCAGAACTTAAAACTACGTTGAACAAAATGATAATCTCAAAATTTTGATTGGATGTGTTTGGGGGAGAAGTGAAGGGGCTAGTTGCCCTCCAATCACTTTCGACTATTAAAAAGGGTACTAGCCCTTTGAATTTCCAATTGAATGAGCCTGTTTTGAAGTTTCTACGATAACGCCTTCTATAAAAATTTGATTGGATGTATTTGAGGGAATGATGGGCGTTGGAGGGGGGCTAGTTGCCCTCCAATCACTTTCAACTATTAAAAAGGGCACCAACTCTTTGAATTTTCAATCGAATCAGCCTGTTTTGAAGTTTCTACAACAACGCCTTCTATAAAAACCTTATATGCCCCCAGGGCATAACTTAAAACCCATGTCCTGAGGGTTGTGGGGGAGTGTCCTCCTCAAAATATATTTTCTATCTCGAAATCAACTACGCTGAACAAAATGGCTATTTCAAAATTTGATTGGATGTATTTGAGGGAATGATGGGCGTGGGAGGGGGGCTGGTTGCCCTCGAATAACTTTCAACTTTCAAAATGGATACTAATCCTTTGAACTTTTAATAGAATGAGTATGATTTGATGTTTTCCGGCGATACTTTCTATAGGAACCTTTTACCCCCCCAGGGTATTCCCTACAAAACTTGTTCCGGGAGCTGTGGGGGAGTGTCGTCCTCAAAAACATATTTTATATCTGGAAAACAACTACGCTGAACAAAATGGCTATTTCAAAATTTGATTAGATGTATTTGAGGGAATGATGGGCGTTGGAGGGGGGCTATTTGCCCTCCAATCCCTTTCAACTAGTAAAAAGGGTACTAGCCCTTTGAATTTCCAATCGAATGAGCCTGTTTTGAAGTTTCTACGACAACGCCTTCTATAAAAACCTTATATGCCCCCAGGCCATAACTTAAAACCCTTTCCCTGAGGGTTGTAAGGGAGTGTCCTCCTCAAAAACATATTTTCTATCTGGAAATCAACTACGCTGGATAAAATGGCCATCTCAAAATTTTGATTGGATGTGTTTGGGGGAATGATGGGCGTGGGGGGGGGCTAATTGCCCTCATCTCACTTTCGACTGTTAAAAAGGGCACTAGCCCCTCCAATTTCCAATCCAATGAGCCCTTTTCGAAGTTTCAACGACGACTCCTTCGATACGAAGTGCCCGGGTATGGTGAAACCAAAAACACATTGTGCCCACATCGTTCTTTACTTAGGCAGCGATAGCGCGCTGCCTGTGATTGTGTAGTGTTGGAGGTAGATGCTCCTTCTTCTGACGGCTTGCTGAAAGTGATACGCCTTTGAAAAAACAAGGATGAATCCTTCTATTTTCTCGGCTCCGAAGACTCAACATCCATCCACCTCGACTAGGTAGAGGGAGATCTTTCAGCCCCTCGATCCATTCAGGACACAAAATTTGTATTTGATCGTCTGATACTTAACTGATCATCTGATACTTGATTTTGGTCTCCAATTTCCAATCGAATGGGCCCTTTTCGAAGTTTCTACGACGACTCCTTCGATACGAAGTGCCCGGGTATGGAGAAACCAAAAACACATTGTGCCCACATCGTTCTTTACTTAGAACGATGTGATTGTGTAGTGTTGGAGGGTTGACTGGGCTCTATAATGAGAAGCCATTTCTAACTGTTTCTGCTATACATTTTCTTCGGCAATATTTGTTTATGAGTATTTGCATGGTAGTTTTTAGTGTTTTTCTTCCTCTCTCGACTCTTTCTTGGCTCTCTTTTGACTCTACTGAACCGTCATAATCAATGCGGAACTAATTTAGTATGTATTCCTTATGCTCCAGTTACACAAGCTGATCAGAACCCTCTTACTGATATAATACAAATATGGAAAACCTAACCAAATAAAATAAGACATTACTAACCTCCCTCTCACGCCCACCATTTCCCCAAACACATCCAATAAAAACTTTGAGATAGCCATGTTGTTCAACATAGTTGAAAAGTCCGGAAATTATGTCTTTGAGGATGAAACTCCCCCCCCCCCCACAGCCCTCAGCGCAAAAGGTTGTAAATATAATTTGTAATTTACTGAAAAAATTCTTTTATATGTTTTCACTTTTATGACTTTAAGAAATTAAAAATTAATTATAATATGTGTATATGTATAATATATGTATATTAAACTGAAAATGCTCATTTTTTCAGCAGATTCCTTTGAGTTTTTTCAGTAAAGTAGAAATTATATTCTAGCTTTTAGAAAGCATAGGGTTTAGACCCCTACTCAGATTAATTTCTGCTCGTTTTGAGTTTGTCTTATTTTAACTTCTGTTTGTTTCGGTTTTCATTTATTTATTGATACGGTACTAATTTGTGGTAGTTGTATGCTTGGTAGATTTTTTTATTCTATTTTAGTTAATTTTTGGTTTAATGAAGTTCTTTACTTTTTTTTGAAAAGCTTATTTTGTGCAAATTTTTTTTTTGGGTAACTAAAAAAAAGCTGTGAAATTGCAGTGATGGGTGATTGCGATATTTGAAAAGAGATAAGACTTCAAATTTTAATGGCATATTTCTTTTTTCCTGTCTGATTTCAGTAGAATTCTAAATGGGAGGCTTTTTGCCATCTTGAATATAGTTTTACTCAGTGAACAAAATTAAGAGAAATGTTTCCAGAGCTTAAACTATGTTCTGGGAAATTCTTTTGAAGCATCTAGGGTACCTTCACCTCTTTCTCCCTCTAAAATGCACCCGTCTTTGGTAAACTTGCACGAACTTTGCATTGTACTGAAAAAGAAAATTTCAGCAAAAGATCAACAGCACACAGCACAGACAAGTCCGAGATAATTGTTATGAGAGTCCTACCTTTGCTAAATTTTTATTTATAGGGTTTTTAAAAACTTTGAAAATTGTGTCCCACTTGAAAAATAAAATCCTAATACGGATAAAAATTCTAGCATAGGGTAAAATACCGAGCAGCTGACCAGCTAATCATTACTTTAAGAGTTAAATCACTATAAATCTTTAACATACCACCTAGGAGGATTTCCTCGTGTTATGGTGTATTTACTGTGATCGAAAACAGGCTTAATGGTGTCACTGATCATCATCTTAAATGCGAGGATGACATCTCCTCTCTTTCTACGGTACGTTAGGGAAGGCAGGTCAAGCTTTTCTAGTCGTTGCTCGTAGGAGATTTATTTTTTGGCAAAATGGAGCTTGGTTGTTCTATGCTGGACCTTCTCAAGTATCTCCATATCACACATAAAGTGCGGGGTGGCAACCGACATACCAACCTCAAGATGGGGACGAACAAGGGCTGCAAAGCTTCTTGAGAACTCTTGGTTGGCGACTCGTTACTCGTTGCCTTAGCTACTTGGTTCTAACAGTGATAATGAAATTTAAGCTTATCGTCAATGATTACCCCAAGATCACGCTCTTCCTTGGCACTCTGAATGGGCATATTGGCACCAGCAGAGTCAATCATGTGATAACTGTGGCAGGGATTGTTTGGACCGAGATAAAGGACTTTGCATTTGTATGGGATGAACTCAAGCGTCCAGGTTGTTGCCCACAGACAGATGTTGTTGAGATCTTCTTGCAGAGAAGAGCAATTTTCTGTTGAGGCTGCTGGACCAAAGAGTTTGGAATCTTCTGCATACAGTTTCAAGCCATTCTTGACCACCTCAGGAACGTCATTTACGTAGAGGTTAAACAGTGTTGGGCCTAGTTTGGTCCCTTGGGGAACACCACTCTTAACGTGAACTGGTGTGGAGTAGATGAGGTCACCTCTTTCATCATATTAATTAAAAAAACTTTTGCCAAAAAATCAGTTTCTCAACGAAAAGTAAAGAACTCCATTAAACCAAAAAATAGCAAAAATAAAATAAAATAATCTACCAAGCGTGAAACTACCACTAATCAGCATCGATAAATAAATGAAGCCCAAAACGAACAGAAATTACAATAAATAGCCGAGTCAAACTCAAAACGAGCAGCTTTAACAACATACACCCTTTTAAAAATCTGGACACAACTAGTAGTGTTTAATTTAGTTTCATAGCTGCTCTAGTTGACCTGAAATAAAAAAAAAATCTGTTTACCTTCTTTGATAGCTTGGATACACCTACGCTATTTTGATTTGGTTAAATTTTAAGAGCAGAAGTAGCCCCGAAAGTTTTAACATAATACCCTCAGTTGTTCTTGGGATGCTGCTGAGATTCCTTATTGGGAATTAACATTAACACAGTGCATTTTGATTTAATCCTAAGGCAAATTTTAGTTTTTAAACATAATGGCTAAATGGGAGAGTGGGCGTGGGAGGGAGATTAGTTACCCTCCAATCACTTTCGACTATTCAAAAGGGCATTATCCCTTTCTATTTTCAATCGAATGAGCTCTTTTCGAAGTTCCTACGACAACTCCTTCGATACGAAAAAAAAAAAAATAATAATAATAATACATTGTACCCACATTGATCTTTACTATGAAAATGTCAAGCCTTCCAATCACTGTCGACTATTAAAAAGGGAACTAGCCCTTTCAACTTCAAATCGAATAATCCCTTTTTGAGTTTCTCCAAGAACCCTTTCACCCTTTCTATAAACACCTTATATGTCCCAATGCTACAAATTACAACCCTTGCCCTAGGGGCTTTAAGGAGGATGTCATCCTCAAAGGCCGAATTTCCCGAAATTTTAACTACGTTAAACAAAACGGCTATCTTAAAATTTTGAATGGATGTGTTTGGGGAAATGGTGGGCGTGAGAGGGGCGTTAGCTGCTCTCTAATCGATTTCAACTATTAAAAAAGGCACTAGCCCTTTCAATTTCTAATCGAAGGAGCCCTTTAGAAGATTCGACGACAACGCTTTCAATAAAAACCTTATAGGCCCCCAGGGCATAACTTACAACCCTTGCCCTGAGGGCTGGAGGGGGGGGGGGGGGGGTTGTCACCCTCAAAGACTAAATTTCCAGAAATTTCAACTACGTTGTAGAAAAATGCTATATCAAAATTTTGATTGCATGTGTTTGGGGAAATGGTGGGGGTGAGAGGGGGATTAGTTACCCTCCAATCCCCTCCGACTATTAAAAAGGGCATTAGCCCTTTCAATTTCCAATCGAATGAGCCCTTTTTTAAATTTCTACGACAACGCTTTCTATAAAAACCTTATATGCCCCAGGGCATAACTTACAACCCTTGCCCTGAGGGCTGTGAGGGGGTTGTCATCCTCAAAGACATAATTTCCAGAGCTGTCAACTACGTTGAAAAAAATGCTTATACCAAAATTATGATTGGATGTGTCTGGGGAAATGGTGGGCGTGAGAGGGGGGTTACTTGCCCTCCAATCACTTTCGACTATTGAAAAGGGCACTAGCCCTTTCAATTTCCAATCGAATGATTCCTTTTTGAATTTCCTACGACAACTCCTTCGATACGAAAAAAAAATTAATAATAATAATACATTGTACCCACATCGATCTTTACTATAAAAATGTCAAGCCTTCCAATCACTGTCGACTATTAAAAACGGCACTAGCCCTTTCAATTTCCAATCGAATGAGCCCTTTTTGAGTTTCTCCGACAACACTTTCTATAAAAACCTTATATGACCCCAGGGCATAAATTACAACCCTTGCCCTGAGGGCTGTGAGGGGGTTGTCATCCTCAAAGACCTAATTTCCCGAAATTTTAACTACGTTAAACAAAACGGCTATCTTCAAATTTTGAATGGATGTGTTTGGGGAAATGGTGGGCGTGAGAGGGGCGTTAGCTGCTCTCTAATCGATTTCAAATATTAAAAAAGGCACTAGCCCTTTCAATTTATAATCGAATGAGCCCTTTTGAAGATTCGACAACAACGCATTCAATAAAAACCTTATAGGCCCCCAGGGCATAACTTACAATCTTTGCCCTGAGGGCTGGAGGGGGGGGGGTTGTCATCCTCAAAGACCTAATTTCCAGAAATTTCAACTACGTTGTAGAAAAATGCTATATCAAAATTTTGATTGGATGTGTTTGGGGAAATGGTGGGGGTGAGAGGGGGGTTAGTTACCCTCCAATCACCTCCGACTATTAAAAAGGGCACTAGCCCTTTCAATTTCCAATCGAATGAGCCCTTTTTGAAGTTTTTACGACAAGAATTTCTATAAAAACCTTATATGCCCCAGGGAATAACTTACAACCTTTGCCCTAAGGGCTCTGGAGGGGGTTGTCATCCTCAAAGACATAATTGCCGGAACTTTCATCTGCGTTGAAAAAAATGGTTATACCAAAATTATGATTGGATGTGTCTGGGGAAATGGTGGGCGTGAGAGGGGGGTTACTTGCCTTCCAGTCACTTTCGACTATTAAAAAGGGCACTAGCCCTTTAAATTTCCAATCGAATGAGCCCTTTTCGAAGTTCCTACGACAACTCCTTCGATACGAAAAAAAAATTAATAATAATAATACATTGTACCCACATCAATCTTTACTATAAAAATGTCAAGCCTTCCAATCACTGTCGACTATTAAAAACGGCACTAGCCCTTTCAATTTCCAATCGAATGAGCCCTTTTTGAGTTTCTCCGACAACACTTTCTATAAAAACCTTATATGACCCCAGGGCATAAATTACAACCCTTGCCCTGAGGGCTGTGAGGGGGTTGTCATTCTCAAAGACCTAATTTCCCGAAATTTTAACTACGTTAAACAAAACGGCTATCTTAAAATTTTGATTGGATGTGTTTGGGGAAATGGTGGGGGTGAGAGGGGCGTTAGCTGCTCTCTAATCGATTTCAAATATTAAAAAAGGCACTAGCCCTTTCAATTTATAATCGAATGAGCCCTTTTGAAGATTCGACAACAACGCTTTCAATAAAAACCTTATAGGCCCCCAGGGCATAACTTACAATCCTTGCCCTGAGGGCTGGAGGGGGGGGGGGGTTGTCATCCTCAAAAAACTAATTTCCAGAACTTTCAACTACGTTGTAGAAAAATGCTATCTCAAAATTTGATTGGATGTGTGTGGGGAAATGGTGGGCGTAAGAGTGGGGTTAGTTGCCCTCCAATCGCTTCCGACTATTAAAAAGGGCACTAGCCCTTTCAATTTCCAATCGAATAAGTCCTTTTTGAAATTTCTACGACAACACTTTCTATAAGAACCTTATATACCCCAGGGCATAACTTACAACCCTTGCACTGAGGGCTGTGAGGGGGTTGTCATCCTCAAAGACATAATTTCCAGACCTTTCAACTGCGTTGAACAAAACGCTTATACCAAAATTATGATTGGATGTGTCTGGGGAAATGGTGGGCGTGAGAGGGGGGTTACTTGCCATCCAGTCACTTTCGACTATTAAAAAGGGCACTAGCCGTTTCAATTTCCATCAAATGATTCCTTTTTGAATTTTCTACGACAACGCTTTCTAAACAAAAACCATATATCCCCTCAGGTCATAACTTACAACCCTTGCCCTGAGGGCTGTGGGGGGGAGGGGTTGTCAATCTTAAATACCTAATTTCCAGAATTTCCAACTGCGTGGGGCAAAATGCCTATCTTAAAATTTTGATTGGATGTGTTTGGGGGAAAGGTGGGCGTGAAGGGGGGGTTAGTTGCCCTCCAATAATTTTCGACTATTAAAAACGGCACTAGCCCTTTTAATTTTCAATCGGATGATTCTTTTTTGAAGTTTCTACGACAACGCTTTCTATAAAAAAACTTATATGCCCTCAGGACATAACTTACAACCCTTGCACTGAGGGCTGTGGGGGAGTGTCCTCCTCAAAAACACAATTTCTATCTGGAAATCAACTACGCTGAACAAAATGGCTATCTCAAAATTTTGATTGGTTGTGTTTGGGGAAATGGTGGGCGTGGAAGGGGTGTTAGTTGCCTTCCAATCACTTTCGACAATTAAAAAGGGCACAAGCCACTCCAATTTCCAATCAAATGAGCCTCTTTCGAATTTTCTACTACAACTCCTTCAATACGAAATGTCGTGGTCTAAAGGAAACAAAAATAATACATTGTGCCAACATCGTTCTTTACTTAGGCAGCGCGATCGCGCTTCCTATGATGCAGCGACAATCTGTATTCTGTAAGATAGGAAGCTATAAATCCACTTGGCAACTTCATTGTCTATCTGATATTCTGACAGCTTGATCATCAGGTAGCGGTGAGACATTTTATCAAAGACCTTAGCTTGATCCAGTAGGAACACGTCGACTGGAAAACCCTGCTCCAGCAGATCAGTTACAGATTCATAAGCTAGTATTAGATTTGTTTCAATAGACATGCCTTTCGTGAAGCCATAATGACCACCAAAAAGAAGGCCAATCTTGGTCATATGCGCTAGGATTGAATCATTGACTATCCCTTCAATAATTTTGGCCGCAACCGCGGTCAGGCTAATAGGTCGATAACTCAGACTGGGTTTTAGATCCTTTCTTGAATATCGGAGTAATTATGGCTGTCCGCCAATCTGCAGATACGCTACTAGTCTGAAGAGACAGCTTGAATAGCGAACAGAGCGGCTCAGCTACTATATCTGCAAGTTCATTAAGGAGCCTGGGATATATACCATCTGGGCCTTTAGCTTTGTTGGGGTCTAGTTTACTCAACCTCTTCTTAATCTTGCCCACTTAAATACTTACCTTAAATACTTTAACCATATACAAAACCAGCAATTTTAAATGCACTGATTGTCAACAGTAGAGTTTAATCACGGATATTTTGTTCCAGTTTAAACCTCGAAAAAACAGTTTTCCAAGTTTGCAGTCAGCTGCTGTGAATTTCCAACCATATGCTGATCCCAACTATTTAAATCTCTATTCATCTCAACTCAGATATGAACCTACAATCAATGCTTGTAATAGATACATTTTGGTTAAACTAATTGTCTGAGTTGTATTGCACAGTATTGCCTGAGCACTGGGGGCCAATGTCGCCACTTAACCAATACCAAAAAGCAGTGCTTGTCGATGATAAAAGTGATCTTTTTGCGGCATCCTTTTACTGAAAAACTATTTTATTTATGAGATATTTTGATTCTCATAATGCAAATGCTTTGCTACTAATTTAAACAAAATACTTATTTCTAAAAAGTAATAATTTCCTTGCAACTTTTCTATCAAATAAATACTATTCTTTATTATTTTTCTTAGATGGTGGATTTTACCATGGACTTCGAACAAGAAAGGTAGAATAAAAACGAAAAGAGGCATCCCCCAGATACCCATTCCACATAAAAAAGTGAAAAATAGTCCCCAAAGATAAATTCATATCTTTTTCCCATTTTCCCATCTTAACTAAGATATGAACCTACTATCAATGCTTGTAATAGATACATTTTGGTCAAACTAATTGTCTGAGCTGTATTGAACAGTATTGCCTGAGCACTGGGGGCCAGTGTTGCCACTTGACCAATACCAAAAGCAGTGCCGGCCGATGAAAAAAGCGGTGTTTTTGCGGTATCCTTTTACCGAAACACGATATAATTTAAGGTATATTTTGATTCCCGAGATGCAAATATTTCGCTGCTAGTTTAAACAAAAAACTTACTTTTAAAAAACAATTAATTCTTCGCAACTTTTCTAGCAAACGGATACTATTCTTTATTATTTTTTTAAGTGGTGGATTTTGCCATGGACTTCGAACAAGAAAGGTAGAATAAAAACGAACAGAGACATCCCTCAGATACCCACCCCACATAAAAAATTGAAAAATAGTCCCCAATGACTTTCTTTTCCCATTCGTATCTTTTTCCCATTTTCTGGCACTATCACCCGTTCTTCATCACTAATAGCTCATCCAGACCATCCGTTCTCTAGAAAATTGGAAGCAGGATAATCTACTCTTTGTGTTTGGGGAAATGGTGGGCGTGAGAGGGGTGTTAGTTGCACTTCAATCACTTTCAACTATTAAAAAGGGCACTCGCCCTTTCAATTTCTAATCGAATGGGCCCTTTTTTGAAGTTTCTACAACAACGATTTTTATTAAAAAAACCTTATATGGCCCTTAGGGCATAACGTACAACCCTTACCCTGAGGGTTGTGAGGGGGTTGTCATCCTCAAAGACCTAACTCCCAGAAATTTCAACTATGTTGAAAAAAATGGTTAGCTCAAAATTTGATTGGATGTGTTTGGGGAAATGGTGGGCATGAGAAGGGGGTTAGTTGCTCTCCAATCTCTTTCTACTATGAAAAAGGGCACTAGCCCTTTCAATTTCCAATTAAATGAGCCCTTTTTGAAGATTTCACAACAACCTTTCCTATAAAAACCTTATATGCCCCCAGGGCATAACTTACAACCCTTGCCCTGAGGGATATGGGGGGAGGGGGTTGTCATCCTGAAAGACCAAATTTCCAGAACTTTAAACTACGTTGAACAAAATAGGTATCTGATAATTTTGTTTGGATGTGTTTGGGGAAATGGTGGGTGTGAGAGGGGGGTTAGTTGCCCTCCAATCACTTTCGACTATTAAAAAGGGCACTAGCCCTTTAAATTTCCAATCGAATGAGCCCTTTTTGAAGTTTCTACAACAACGCTTTCCATAAAAACCTTATATCCCCTCAGGGCTTAACTTCCAACCCTTGCCCTGAGGACTGTGGGGGGTTGTCATCCTCAAAGACCTAATTTCCAGAACTTTCAGCTATGTTGGAAAAAATAGCTATTTCAAAATTGTTATTGGATGTGTTTGAGGAAATGGTGGGCATGAGAGAGGGGTTAGTTGCCCTCCAATCACTTTCTAGTATTATAAAGGGCATAGCCATTTTGATTTCCTATCAAATGAGCCATTTTTGAAGTTTCTATGACAACCCTTTTTATAAAAACCTTATATGCACCCAGGGCATAATTTACAACCCTTACTCTGAAGGCTGGGGGGGTGTGATCTTACAAGGCCTAATTTCCAGATTTTTCTACTATGTTGAACAAAATGGCTGTCTCGAAATTTTGATTGGACATGTTTGGAGAAACGGTGGGTGTGAGTGGGGGGTTAGTTGCCCTCCAATCACTTTTGACTATTAAAAAGGGACTAGCCCTTTCAATTTCCATTTGAATGACCCCTTTTTGAAGCTTCTATGACAACGCTATCTATAAAAACTTTATATACCCCCAGGGCATAACTTACAACTTTTGCCCTAAGGGGTGTTGGGGGTTTGTCGTCCTCAAAGACATAATTTCTAGAACTTTCAACAATGTCAAACAAAATGGCTATCTGAAAATGTGGATTGGATGTGTTTGGGGAAATGGTGGGCGTGAGAGGGGGATTAGTTGCTCTCTGATTTCCAATCAAATGAGCCCTTTTTCAAGTTTCTACAACAATGCTTCTATAAAAACCTTATATGCCCCCAGGGCATAACTTACATCTCTTGCCCCAAGGGCTCAGAGGGGATTATCATGTTCAAAGACCTAATTTGCAGAACTTTCAACTATATTGAACAAAATGGATATCTCAAAATTTTAATTGCTTATTTTGGGGGAATAGTGGGCGTGAGAGGGGGTTAGTTGCCCTCCAATCACTTTTGACTATTAAAAAGGGTACTAGCTCTTTGAATTACCAATTGAATGAACAATTTTTGAAGTTTCTACAGCAATGCTTTCTATAAAAACGTATATGCCTCAGGACATAACTTACAACCCTTGCCCTGAGGGCTGGGGGGAGTGTCCTCCTCAAAGACACAATTTCCAGATCTTTCAAATATGTTGAACAAAATGGCAATGCCAAAATTTTGATTGGATATGTCTGGGGCAATGGTGGGCATGGAATGGGTGTTAGTTGCCTTCCAATGACTTTTGGCTATTAAAAAGAGCACATGCCCTTCCAATTTCCAATCTAATTAGCCCTTTTCGAAGGTTCTACAACAACTCCTTCAATACAAAGTGCCCTGGTCTAAACAAAGAAAGAAAGAAACAAATAAATAATACATTGTGCCAACATTGTTCTTTACTTAGGCAGTGCTATTGCACAGCCTATGATACAAGGTTTTTGTGGTAGGGGTGGTTGTATGAACTTTGAAGAGGGCTTAATCGATTGGAAATTTGAAACTTCGAGTTTTTTTAGGATTCAAAAGCAATCAATAGGCAGGTAACCCATGCCCCACTTCCCCAAAGGGCATCTAGTCAAAATTTTGAGATAGCCATTTTGTTCAAAATGGTTCAAAGGTCAAATAATTATGCTTCCAGAACTGAGCCCCCCACCCCCAGCCCAGGAAAAATGATTCTGAGCTATGCAACTTGCTTATTGTTACTTTGTCTACGTTGATGCTTGGATTTAGTGATTTATGTGGCAACTTTGATTTATGGTGCAATGGCTGTAAGTTATGCCAGTTCCTTATTGTTACTTTTATACCTTGTTTACTCTGATGCCTTCTTTACTTTGATTCTTTGTTACTTTGATGAAAGTTAGATGTTGAAAAAAAATTATTTTGAAAGGGATTTTTTTTACTTGAAACTTCTTGCAATCAAAAATGGACAAAAATTAATTTAAAAAAAAAACTTTCCAAAAGAAGTTTTTCAAAGAAAAGTAAAGGCTATATTAAACTTAAGATTAGCAGATACAAGTGACTATTAAAATTCAAACTCAAAATGAACACAAATTATTATTAAGTAATGAATGAAACTCAAAATGAACAGAAATTAAGTAAACAATCATAGGAAAAAACATACAACAGGTATTAATATAAAAATAAATTTTAAATTGAGTAAAGCTTAAATTGAATATGCAAACCAAGCTTAAAACAAACAAAAATAGTTTTCTATTCAAATATAAATGAAACCCAAAACAAACAGAAATTAAATAAACAATCACAGCAAATAAACTTAAAATAGGTACTAATTTAAAGGAATAAATAAATCTTAAAATTAGTGAAACTTAAATTGAATATGCAAATCAAGTTTGAAACAAACAAAAATCACTACAAACAAGAGTTTGGGTATTGCCTCCTTTTTTCTCCGAAAAAGCCTAAAACCTACTGCTTCATTGGCACTTAACTGAAAACAAATTACAAGAAAAATACTTTCTTTTATACTTATTATGACATTGAAAATAAGCATAAAAATTACAGTAAAATTAAATTTGAAACTGAGGAGATTTCAGCAATTAATATCATTATATCAAACATTCAGTTTAGTTTTATTAGTTCTTTCCAAAGCTGTTGACAACAAATATACTTTCGCTACAAACAAGAGTTTCAATACTGCAACCTTCCCTAACTGTATAAGTCTAAAGGATACTGCATCATTGGTGCTTATCTGAAAACATCATACATTACAAGTATTTATTTGTTCTTTCATAAACTCTTCAAGACACATATAGTTTTCAGTAAAGTGCCAATGATGTAGTAGGTTTTAGACTTTTACAGTGAGAGAAGGAGGTAATACCCAAACTCTTGTTTGCAGTTATTTTTATTCGATTCAAACTTGATTTGCATATTCAATTTAAGTTTCACTTGTTTTAAGATTCATTTACATTAGTACCTATTGTAAGTTTGTTTGCTATGATTGTTTATTGTATTTCTGTTTGTTTTGGGTTTCTTTTTTACTTTAATAACAAAATATTTTTGTTTGTTTTAAGCTTGATTCCCATATTCAATTCAAACGTTACTTGTTTTAACATTTATTTCTTCATTTATATTAGTACCTGTTGCATGTTTTTTTTGCTATGATTGTTTGTTTAAATTCTGTTTGTTTTGGGTTTTATTTATTCTTTAATAACAATTTCTGGTTATTTTGAGTTTGAATTTGGAAAAATTCTGGTTTAGTGACTTTTTACTATCTTGGAAAGCAGTTAGGTTAGGAAAATGAAACTTTCAGTAATGAATACAGGGCCAAAAACATACTCTGGGAAGGTATTATCAAGCTTCTTTGTTAACTCTCTTCTTAAGTCTTAAAAATTTGCCCACTTGAAGGTCTATATCTATTGAAATTTTGAGAAAACAGCAATTTACCTTAATTTTCAGTTATTAGTTTCTTTTTCTCTGCTTTTAGTTCCTAAAATACAATTCCAATTATTTGACAGGAATTTTATCCCATGTCAATGTTTTTTTCTAAATTTGGGAAATTTATTTGCAGACCTTTGAAACCTCATAAATTAAGATTAAGGAAATTTGTGAAGCTGGAAACAGTCTTTTTGTACTTCATTTAAGCAGATATTCCATTTTTCAAAATTTCACTTATATAATAGGCTACAAAGATTTTTAAAGGTCAGGTCCCTCTAGAGGAGAGAAGTGAAGATAGGTGCTTCAAAATACCTTCCCAGGAAATGCTTGAGTCTGTAGACCCATCCCTGAAAGTTTCATTTTCCTAACCTAAACCCTTTCCAAGATAGCAATAAGTAGCTAAACTAGAATTTTAACTTGAACTTTGGTATAAATTTAGGACCAGTCCCTATCATAAGGAGACATGTTAAGAAAATAATTCTTACTTCAGAATATGCATGATTATCCTAGTTAACATATTTTTTAAGGGGAGCACCTTTATCTGCACTTCTTTCCTTTTTTCCCTTCTTTTTCCAACTTTGCAAAAAAAAAAAAAAATATTAAAAAAGCCATGCTTCTGATAAGTTTTTTCTCTGTTTTTCAAATTTGTGCTAAATGATATGCCATCCTATACTTTTTTATAGATGGCATTCATCCTGGCTGTTCCTAATTTCTTAAAAGAAATTCATGAATTTCTTAGAACCTATACATTAAAAGAGTACATACCCCCTCCCCCAAATGTGCAAATATATACCCAAAATTCCATTCTGAATCTAAATATAACCTTCATTTGCATCACAAATGAACTTTACCCCCACTCCTATGATGTGCAAGTATATACCCTGATTTGGATATATTTAGGGGTTGGGGTAAAGTTCATTTGTGATGCAAATGAAGGAAAATGATTATGCATATTATGAATCTTAAGTTTAATATGGCCTTTACTTTTCTTTGAAAAACTTCTGGTAAAATTCTACTCTAGCTACCTTTGGCTATCTTGGAAAGGGGTTAGGTTAGGAAAATGAAACTTTCAGGGATGGGTCTACAGGCAAAAATTATGTCCCAAAAATGTCCCAGGAAGGTATTTTGAAGTACCTACCTCCACTCCTCCTCCCTGTAGAGGATCCTCACCATTGATGACCTTTAAAAATCTGTATGTTATAAAAGTGAAACCTTGCAAAATAGATCTTCTGCTTAAATGAAGTACAACAAAATTGTTTTCAGCTTCACAACTTTGCTCAAACCTAATTTATAAGGCTTTAAAGATATGCAAATACATTCCCTATATTTTGAAAAAAATATTGATATGACTTGGATAATTTGGCTTAAATAACAGGAATTGCATTTTTAGAATTAAAGCCAGAGAAAAAGAAAATGATAACTGAGAATTAAGGTAATATGTTGTTTTGTCAAAATTTCAATAAATAGACCTGTCATGTAGGCAAATTTCAGGGCCCTCAAGAGGGAGAAGGAGTGGAGGTAGGTACTTCAAAATACCTTCCCAGGACATACTTTAGCCTGTAGACCCATCCCTGAAAGTTTTATTTTCCTAACATAACCCCTTTCCAGGATAGCCAAAAGTAGCTAAAGTAGAACTTTAGCTACTTCTTTTTTGGAAGGTTTTTTGGTAAATTTGCAGGTGGCACAATAATTTAGCTAGGATGAAAGTGAATACATCATTTGATGCCTTTTTGTGCTCTTTCATAATTCAATAATCACTTCTGTTGCAAATTGCATCTTGGGCCCTTAAACAGACCCCAAAGGTATTTCATTTTTTAACCCCAGAAAGAAGTTATCAACAGTAGTTATGTTATTAAAAAGTTGTTAAAAACATATCATTCATTTATATATAAGTTGCTCAAGAGTTGTATATTCTTAGAATGCTTATTTATAACAATTCAAACCTCATTTATTGGGCAACACATATATTAACTGTTTTCCTAACATTTCAAGTTTTTCAGCTGCCATTGACAAAAATAGCACTGAATTTTGCAATTCAAAACTTTGCTGTCAACATTTCAGCGTAGCCTATATTCCACTTCAGGGTATATAGGGTAAAAGACCTCTTTTTGGGAAAGACCACTTTTCTTTGGCATTTCGGAAAAATAGCAATGGGTTTTTGGACCACCCCTTTTTACTACAACATGAAGCAATGTGAGGGCAGTAACAAGAACCCTGCCAATGATTTTCACCAATGATTTGTCAGCATAATTTGAAAATATGGTCTCTGTTTTGAAAAGCAATTGAAAAGAAAACTATATTTAAATATTTGTGATTTATAGAATAAATATCAAGCAATAAAAGTTACATTTCTAGAATCAGAAGAAAATCAGCTTTCTGTTAATATATGAATAAAACTGAAACACTTAAAGGATATATACATCAAAATAGGCTAATTGGTAATTCCAAAAAGAGGTCCCTGCAGGTAAGTCAATAAACTAAGAATTTCATGTCTCTGATCTTAAATAATGTGAATAATAACCATATTGATGCATAACTTAGACTTTTAGCTATTCATTAATATACCCAATCCTTCTCAATTCCTCTTTGGTAACAAGATGTGAGGGTTTTAGTTTTACATAATTTTGCTCAATTGGATACTGGTTTTTTACCCTATTTGCACATTAGAGGGGTAGGGATGGGTAAATTTCATGGTAATTTTGCAGTGGACCATATAATTTAGCTAGGATGAAATTAAAAATGAACATCATTTGATACTTTTTTTATGCTCTTTCATAATTCATATAAAATACCTTTGGGGCCCCTTTAAGGATTCAAAATGCAATTTGCAACAGAAGCAATTATTGAATTATGAAAGAACATAAAAAAGGCATCAAATTCACTTTCATCCTAGTTAAATTATTGTGCCACCTGCAAAATTTACCATTTTTTTTAATTAATTTAATGGCGAACAATAAACCAATGGCAGGAAAAAGAGGCACAATATAAAAATTGACTGATTATATAATTTGGGTTATACATTTGCCTATTAGGAGGTGGACACTAATGTTTAATGGTCTGTATTTAGGAGTGATATGCTATAAATAGGCTATGGTAGCCTAGCTATTTTGATATGCTTTAAAGTAGTTTCCAGAATTTTCCTTATGGAGATACAAACTAAAATAATACCAAATATATTCATAATTTCATTCATAATGTTAGACATACCCTTAGACAGACTATTCCAAGAAGTCATCTGAAATTTTTCTTATTAAAAAAAAAACAATACCAGTAGTTCTTTGAAAAAATTGCGAAGTAAGAGACACCTATGAAAATAAGCTAATTTACGGCCAATTGCACTGACAAACCGAATTGTAAAATCGTGATCTCGATTGCAAATTTGACGTTTCGCCGACAATTACATCATGAAAATAGTGCTCCACTAACAATTGACATTCTAAGTTTATAACATAGATTTTGAATTCGAAAAACTATTCTCAAAATGAAGATTCTGGATTTCAATTGTTGAATTTGTCTGTATATCAAACTTTGTTTTGCCACAAGTTGCAGCTCGACAATCCAGTTTTATAAACGTTTTTATTCCACTGACAATTCTCACTTACGTTTTAATAATCTGTTTTGTCAGTAGAAAGGGTGAGATAATGGACGAATAAAGTGATTGGACCAAATCATGCCCCGCGTTACCCATCAAAATTAAGAAGAAAAGACTTTGGAGTTTAAAGCAAATCGTTTTTGACGATAAAGGAGGAATTGTAAATAATTCAAACGATTTAAGACATATTTATTTTAAGCTTGCATTCCTGGATGAAATTTAATAATGTTTTTATTATTGTATAATATATACTTTGTAATATAGAAAACTGATACCTGTTAAAGTCCATGACAAATTTATCAAATTTAATCGTGATAATTGTACATTAGAGATATTTTGCACTACGCACCTGAACTAGTTTATGGTTGTCAACTAATATGCAGGTATGTTCTATTTAAAATTGAATATATAGAAAGATCCCCGCAAAAAAAAATCCAATCGGGCCCCATACTTATTTGATCCGGGCGTTTCAGTGGAAACCACTATTATTGTTTTATAAGAGCTGCATTCTACTAATAAGCGAGATTATTCAGAGAGGATTTAGGATTATCAATGAAAGAAAGAAGTTTATTTAAAAGGATTGCAAAACTACAAGCTCCGAGCCAGCGAAATTTATTTTCCCTTAAACAGACCAGCAAAACACTCAATCCAAATCATCAACCTTTTTTTAAAGCAAATTCGTCAAACGTGATGATGAATCACAATCTCTAAAGAAAATCTTCATGATTTAGATTGTTAGTGTAACAACGACTTTGAAATCTAGGTTGTTATTTTACAGCTTAATTTT
Organism: Artemia sp. Qi Xiang Cuo; assembly: GCF_049724085.1. Taxonomy (NCBI): domain Eukaryota; kingdom Metazoa; phylum Arthropoda; class Branchiopoda; order Anostraca; family Artemiidae; genus Artemia; species Artemia sp. Qi Xiang Cuo. Next base: position 9,727,623 of record NC_142803.1, read on the forward strand.
CAGTACAAAAGACCTAAGAAGGAAAGCCATAATTAGATTTTCATATGCACTCTTCTGAGGAAATTTTTTCATCAAACACAAAATGTGCTCTGCTATCACTTGCACTACGTCTCAGCAGAAATTTTTTTCGCTCTCTTTGAATTATCACAGGAAGATTTTTCTATCGGCTCAGACAAAATAAACGCCTGTACAATAACTTAAACTAAATCTAGATCGCTCACATCCGATCAGAGGCTGACGAGGATTAGAACCAAAACGAATATTATGATGATGGACACGGTCAGTAGGAAAAAGATCGAAAGAATACATCATTGAAGACAGACTATTTTTGAAGTAACATCCCAACAAAACTATCCAAAAAAACTGAAGAAATTGAGAGACAGGCTAGATATTAAGAAATTTATAGGCACTCTTCGTGGGAGACTAATCTGGCAATGACGAGGGAGATGGAACAAACTCTTTTAGAACACGAATTCCCTTATTTTGTAGCCTCTGTAGAGGAGCCAGATGACTTATGAAGGCGTTCAAGTATACGAGGGGACAATAACTAAGGTATGAGTGAATAAGGGAGAAATACACAGAACGCATAGCATGATAAGGTAGGAGAAATTGAAACCGATACATCGTTCCAACTAGACCCCGAAGCCGCGCCGAAAAGTGGGCGGCGCGCCACCGAAAAAAAATCGGCGGCACGCCGCCGAGCTAGCATCAGCGCGCTGACACCACCGCTGATTCTATCGGTGGTGGTGTCACTAATACGCCTCCGTTTTTTTTGTTTTTTTGTCCCTTTTTTTACTTATCGATATCGACCTCTGGGCTTCAACCATCATACCGGCTAACCTGTCTCTTAAAGATAAATACTGTCATCTTGGGCTCGCCATGTATATCGGTTCGTAGGAAGAAATAGAAGAAATTTTTCTTGAAACAAAAATTCTACCTTCCACTTTAAAACTTTGTTCATTTTCTTTCTGATTTTTCGGATGAAAAGAGGTAGGTAAAAGAGCATTACGCAATTCAGGATGTTATTATAGGCAGCGCAATCGCGCTGCCTAAGTAAAGAACAATGTTGGCACAATGTATTTTTTTCCGTAACAGGGCAATTCGTATCGAGGAGTTGTCATAGAAACTTCGAAAAGAGCTCATTCGATTGGAAATTGGAATAGCTAGTGCCCTTTTTAATAGTCGAAAGTGATCGGAAGGCAGATAACACCCCTTCTACGCCCACCATTTCCCCAAACACATCCAATAAAAATTTTAAGATAGCCATTTTGTTCAGAGCAACTGATTTACAGCGAGAAAATATGTTTTTGAGGAGGTTACTCCACCACAACCCTTAGGGCAGGGGTTTTATGTTATGACCTGGGGGTATATAAGAACGATGTTGGCATAATGTATTATTTATTATTTTCTTCCTTTAGACCAGGGCACTTCGTATCGAAGAAGTTGTCGTAGAAACTTCGAAAAGGGCTCATTCAATTGGAAATTGGAGTGGCTTGTGCCCTTTTTAATAGTCGAAAGTGATTGGAAGGCAACAAACACCCTTTCCACGCCCACCACTTCCCTAAACACATCCAATCAAAATTTTGAGATAGCCATTTTGTTTAACGTAGTTGAGAGTTCTGGAAATTATGTCTTAGAGGATGACAGCCACCCTCACAACCCTTAGGGTAAGGGTTGTAATTTATGCCCTGGGGGGCATATAAGGTGTTTATAGAAAGCGTTGTCGTAGAAACTCTAAAAGGGCTCATTCGATTGGAAATCGAAAGGCCTAGTGCCCTTTTTAATAGTCAAAAGTAATTGGAAGGCTTGACATTTTTCAAACAGTTCGTGGTAACGAACTGTAAGTAAGGAGCGACCCGGCTCAATGGTAACCAAAACTCTAAAAAACGGAATTTTGATACCAATAGATACATCAAAAGAATAGGATTTTAATTCTGATTTCAAAAATATAAGTTTCATCAAGTTTAATCTTACCCATCAAAAGTTACGCGCCTGAGAAAATTTGGCTGATTTTCGAAAAAGGGAAAAGGCCCCCTAAAAGTTACAGAACCTTAATGAAAATCATACCATCATATTCAGCGTATCAGAGCACCCTACTGCAGAGGTTTCAATCTACAAAAATGTGGAATTTTCCATTTTTTGCCAGAAGAAAGATCATGGATGCGTGTTTATTTGTTTGTTTTTTTTCCCAGGGGTAATCGTATTGACCCAGTGGTCCTAGAATATCGTAGGACGGCTCATTGGAACGGAAACCAAAAGTTTTAGTGCCCTTTTTAAGTGACCAAAAAAATGGAGGGCAACTAGGCCCCCTCCCACGGTCATTTTTTTCTCAAAGTTATCCAATTAAAATTTTGAAACAGCCATTTTGTTCAACATAGTCGAAAATCTATTCAATATGTCTTTTAGGATGACTTAATCCCCCACAGTTCCCAGAGGAAGGGCTGCAAGTTATGAACTTTGCCCATTGCTTACATATTGTATTGGTTATTGGAAAGTATACAGACAATTACAGGAAGGATTTTTTTTCTGGTGGGGGGATGGAGGAGGGGGTTACTAGGAGAATATTTCCGTGGAGGATGTTTCTTTAGGGTAAGGGACATTTCCATGAAGGGGGCGCCGGATTTCCAAGCATTATTTAAAAAACGGTCAGAAATTAAATTAAACAAAACAATTTTTTTCAACTGAAAGTAAGAAGCAACATTAGAACTTAAAACAAGCAGAAATTATTACGCATATGAGGGGGTTCTCCTTCAAGTCAATACCTCGCTCTTTACGCTACAGTTTTTTTAGTGCTTTCAAAAGAGCTATTTATTCTATTTAAACGGCTTTTGTGATTCTGGTGTTTGTTAATTAATTTTTTTTTTAACTTTTAACGTAAAGAGTGTGGTATTGACTAAGGGGAGAACCCCCTCATATACGTAATAACATATACGTAATAAAAAAAAACAATAATAAAAAAACAAGCGATACGGCTCAATAGTAATCGAAACTTTTAAAAACGGAATTTTGATGTCAATAGATGTATCAAAAGAATGGGCTTAAAATGCTGATTCTAAATATATAAATTTTATCAAGTTTAGTATTACTCATCAAAGGCTACGAGCCTGAGAAAATTTACCTGATTTTTTAAAGAGAGGGGAAACATCCCCGACAAGTGAAAAAATTTGAATGAAAATCCCACCGTCAGATTCAGCGTATCAAGAAACCCTATTACAAGGTTTCAAGCTCATAGCAGCAAAAATCTGCAACTTTGTATTTTTTGCCAGAAGAAAAATATACGAATAGAAGTTCGTTACGTAAGTTAATTTGTAAATTACGTCAGAACTAAATTTAGAGACAGCCATTTAGCAAAAGAAAACAAAAATTTTCATGCAAATTTTGTTTACTTATTCAATGACGGTGAGCCAAAATCAAAGCTGCATTAACTAAAAAACGATCAGAAATTAAATTAAAAAAACAAGTTTTTTAAGCTGAAAGTAAGGAGCGACATTAAAACTTAAAACGAACAGAAATTATTGCGTATATGAATGGGCCTGTTCCCTCCTCAACGCCTCGCTCTTTACGCTAAAGTTTTAATCTGTGTCACAATTTTATTTTTTAAAACAATAAAAAACTTTTGCGTAAGGAGCGAGGCGTTGAGGAGGGGACAGCCCTTTCATATACGGAATAATTTCTGTTCGTTTTAAGTTTTAATGTCACTCCTTACTTTCAGTTTAAAAAACTTGTTTTTTTTATTTAATTATAGTAAAGATCGATGTGGGTAAATATATCATTTTTTTTGTTGTTGTTGTTTGGACCAGGGCACTTCGTATCGAAGGAGGTGTCATAGGAACTTCGAAAAGCACCCGTTCGATTGAAAATAGAAAGGGCTGATGTCCTTTTTAATAGTCGAAAGTGATTGGAGGTAAACTAATCCCCCTCCCGTGCCCACCCACCCAATTGCCGTTATTTTTAAAAAGTAAATGTTGCCTTAAGATTAAATGCACTGTGTTAATGCTAATTCCCAATAAGGCATCTCAGCAGTATCCCAAGATCGATTGGGGGTATTAATTTCAAACATTCGGGGCTACTTCTGCTCTTAAAATTTAACCAAATTAAAATAGCGTAAGTGTATCCAAGCTATCAAAGAAAGTAAACAGATTTTTTTGCGAATGGTATCAAGTTTTCCATTTCAGGTCAACTAGAGGTGGTATGAAACTAAATTAACACTACTATTTGTGTCCAGATTTTTAAATGGGTCTATGTTGTTAAAAAGTGCTGAAAATTTTTTTCCAGCATACGAATAGCAGGCCAAACTATAAATTCTTAAAAAAAACGAAAAGATTTAAAGTATTATTTTCTTTTTCCCTGAAAAGATTATGTCAATATAAAACGAACGGAAATTAATTTAAAAAACTGTTTCCACAAATTAAGTTTTTCAAAGAAAAGTGAAGAACTCCATTAAACCAAAAATGAGCAAAAATAAAATCAAATAATCTTTCAAGCTTGAAACTACCACAAATCAGCATCTTTAAATAAATGAAACCCAAAACAAACAGAAATTACAATAAATAACCGAATCAAACTCAAAACGAGCAGAAATTAATATAAGTTGGGCTCAAAACCCCTATGCCTTCCAAGGCCAGAACATAACTTGCACTTTACTGAAAAAATACAATTGAAGGTGCACTGTCAGTTTAATATACATATACTGATATTTAGTAATCAAAATGCTAATTTTATTTGATTCATTACAGTTATAAAAGTAAAAAAATTTATATGTTTTTCAGTAAAGTGCAAATTATGTTCTGGGATGGCATAGGGGTTTTGAACCCAACTTATGTTAATTTCTGCTCGTTTTGAGTTTGACTCGGTTATTTATTGTCATTTCTGTTCATTTTGGGTTTCATTTATTTATCGATGCTGATTTGTGGTAGTTTCCCGCTTGGTAGATTAATTGATTTTGTTTTTGCTCATTTTTTGTTTAATGGAGTTCTTTACTTTTCTTTGAAAAACTTATTTTGTGGAAATTGTTTTTTAATTAATCTGGAAAAGAGATAGAGCTAGTATAGAAATATGTCTATACAAATGAATTACATTTTTTTTGCACAGTAAGCAGAGCACAGTGAAGTTGAATTAGCCTTAAACTTTGACTTGAAACTTCATAACTTGATCACTTCTTTCAGAAAAGAATTTTGGAGGGTTATTCCGTGTTGATAAGAAAAGAGGGTAAAGGAGCAGTTTAATTCCCCCTGTGGTGTAGGACGCAGGAGCCTTATTGTAAAGGTGCAGGTTAGTTCCCCCTGTAGTGTAGGGCGCAGGAGCCCTATGGTAAAGGTGCAGGTTAGTTCTCCCTTATAAAAACAACTTAATTCAGCAGATACAAAGAAGAAGCCCATTTGCAGCATTCTTAGGGACCCCAAGGTCCAATGCTAGTATCAGATCCCGCGAGTGGCAGTTTACGCTCGTCAAGTTTTGGCTATACCGGCCACAAGTGCCCCAGCTAAAAGGCTTTTTAGCACGACAGGACTGATAGTGACTGCAAAAAGATTAATGGCTCCAGGCAGAGTGAACTAACTCAGTTTTGTTACATCAATTGTAACTGAAGTGATATAACCGCTGATTTAAAATTATTGTTAAGCCATGGTATCTAACTTGTATACAGTGTTTTTTTATGTTGTTATTTGTTGTTTTTTTCACTTCCTTTTCGGATGTATTTGATGAACTAGCAGATGTTTGAACTTCAAACTTTGAAAGTTATACATACATTAGCCCAAGTCATTAACAAAATGAAAATGACTAAACACGGGATTTTATAGGAATAATGCGATGTTAAACATTAACACAACATAGGTTTCCCTGGATCTAGTAGCTAAAAATGAGAATTGTACTTGATCTGTTCGACGGGGAACATAAACACTTTCCGTACGGCCCAACAAATTCCTGTTTTGTCATATTGTTATTGTATTCTTTTAACCAACCATTTAAAAATCCTTACTTCAATCAAGTTGAGGTTGAACGTGCTTTGTGAAGTTTGCTTTTTATTATTATTTTTAATCAGAAAAATCAGCGCGCCGTGGCGCGCCGCCAGTCAGAAATCGGCGGCGCGCCACCAAAAAAATTCAGCGCGCCTAGCGGCACGCCGCCGCCGATACTAAATCATACATTCGCCGCCGTCATGTCGGCGTGGCGCGGCTTCGGGGACTAGTTCCAACGTTTCGGCTTATCTTTAGTTTCACTTTATCTATATGAGATTTCAATGACAGGTTACTATCTAGCTGGATACCGAGATACCTAATGTTCTCAAATCTAGAAACATTATGTGATCATCAATGACGAAAGACCACAGGCTTGGCAGGCGAACTCCAACTCGAGAGAAAATCACAAAATTTGACTTAGAACAATTCACCACTAGCCTGTTTTCTTTGAACCACTGGAGTAGGCACTTTACAGCAGTTTCGATTTCCGTGTGTAGTTCTGATTCATCGTTAGCTTTAACACTACAAGCAGTGTCATCAGCAAATAACACCGTTAATCCAAGGTCTTTTAAAGCACTAGAGATATCATTCACGTTAATGAGAAATAAAAAAGGATCCAAAATTGAGCCCTAGGGCATAGCAACTACATTCGACTGGGGCACTTCACAGAAAACAATATCACGATCACTCATAAATATTGACCGGTCTGTTAGGTACGACATGATTAAATCCTTCACTAGGCCTCTAATTCCACAGTTATCAAGTTTACGCTGTAAAATAAAGTGTGAAATGGTGTCAAATGCCTTCTTTATATCAAGAAAAATAGTAGCAGAGATCGTTATTATCGAGAGCATCATGAATAAATTGGGTAATAATTGAAACTGCATGCTCAGTCGAGTGGTTTTTCCGAAATTCGAACTGGGACGGGAAGAAAAATTCCTTCTCCGACAGATAAGATACTATCCTGTTGTACAGAATCAACTTTAGAATCAACTGCTCAATCAACTTTGAAAATGTCGACAAGATAGATATTGGGCGGTGGTTAGTGGGGTCTAGGGGGTCACCTCCTTTATGCAAGACTTACCTCCTTGCCCGACTTAAAAATCATGGGGAATGATCCAGTGGTGAAACATAGATTTATCACGTGTGTCAGTGCATCTGCAACCACAGAAATCATTGCCTTCAGCAGCTTTGTTGATGACCCATCCTTTCCTTCGGAAGCTCCATTTTTTAGCAGCTTTGTTATGCTAATAATTTCCTGTGCTGTTACCAGGGAAAAAAACATTGAGTCTTGACTGGGGGAAGGTAGGTAAGTTGAAAAATTACGTGATTCTGTATTTGTAGAATTAGAAGAGGATGAAGGTGGGGCAAGTGGGGCAGTTCTCTCACCAATTGTCGCAAAATGGATTTTAAGCAAGCTAATTACCCCCTGTTTACCTGAAACTCTGTTTACCCCATCCGGAGACATCATTTCATGGGTAAGTGAATTGTCATTATTTTTTTCAAAGCAGGAGTATTTGAGATCCCATGTCTTTTTAGGGCATCCCTGGGTGCTTTCGAAAGTTTCAAGTAATAAATCTTCTTTGCAGATCGGAGGAAATTATTCTTATAATTTATAAATATCTTTATTTTCATCAGAAGGATACTGGAGAAAACGCTTATATAGCTTATTTTTCGTCTTTACTGACTTTAAAACTCCATTCGTAATCCACAGTTAAACGGGACTTTATACTTCCGGCACGGTAACGGTTTCAGCGGGCACATTTCATCCAGAGCTGCCTTAAATCTTTGGACAAAAACCTGCCCTGCCTCATTAGCATTTGAACAAGAATACACCTAAGAAAAACCCCGTTCTTCCAGTGTAACTTTCAGCTTCTGAATAGACGATTCATCCAGCTTCCTACATTTTTTCATTTTTGTTTGATTTTTGACCGTCCAATATGGATATTTTGGATTTTGGAGATTTTGGATAGTTATCTGGGGAGTAAAAAATTAGTTTTAAATATTGATAAATCAGTTATATTAGTTTTTGGAAAAGATGAAAGGGAAAAGAATAAGTTTTATTTTAAAGGGAAAGAGATGAAAGAAGTTAAGGATTTAATTTATTTGGGATGTTAGTTCACGAGTTCAGGGACTTGGAGTGATCAGGTGCAAATAGCGAGTTGGAAGGGTCAGAAGGCTTCATGGGCGTTATTGAAGAGTCCCCTTAGGCAACTAGGACCGGCAGATATTAAGCTAAAGAAGAGAATTATTGAGACGAAGGTAGGCCCAGTATTGAGCTACGGTGGGGAAGTTTGGGGTTTTGAAAAAGGGGAAAAAAAGAGAGAATTTATTTAGGACATTTCAGGAGACTTTTAGGGCTAAGCGGAAATTTAATAATCTGGTGTTAAAGGGTGATCTAGGATTGTTTTCATTGAGGGTAAAAAGATTGGTTAGAATGATAGTATACTGGGAAAAAGTGATTGGTTTACAGAATAATAAGTTAGTAAATGCAGCTTATCTGGAGGTGTTGCAGGATAGAAGGAAATGTTCATGGGCTTCCCAGGTGAAATCAATCTTAAATAGTTGCGGGTTATCAGGTGTTTGGAATGAAGGGAAGGGGATAGGACTGGAATTAGGAAATGTAGCAAAATTAGTAAAGGATGTGCTTGAAGATCAAGAGATTCAGAAATGGCAGTGTGAAGTCGCAGCCTCGGTGTCCCTTGGTGTTTCCCGTTAATGGAGGGAGGTCTGGGGATATGATATATATTTTAAAGCTGGTTTAAATAGTTAAGAAGTTAAGGAGCACATATAAAGGAGTGGAAATTTTCTAGCACTTGGAGAAAAGGAAGAAAGATTTGGGGAGGGTAAAGGTACAGGACGGTCCTTTCTCATCCCCTATATGTGGACTAAATGGTAAGAATCTGCTTTACCTCATGGCCCTTTATTCCGAAATACAAGATTTGAGGAAAGAATTATTTTTTGATAACGTGGGGACAAGTGAGTGGTTGGTTTCAGTAATGGGATCAAAAAATTATGGGATAATAAGAATGATAGCGAATTATATAAAATTGGGTATGTCACATAGAGATAGATTTTTGTAAAGGGGGTGGGGTGAGTGTTGAAATTATTGTTGTATGGGTGTAAGTTGTTTTCTTGTTTTCTTTTGTAGTCATGGCCCTTGATAGATGTAACATACATCTATCTATGTATGTTAGTTTAATGGTATTACGTGCTTTATTGGGTTTTTGTTTTGTTTTGCAATTTTGCGTTGTTATTGTTATGTAGGCTACTATATTTTGCTATGAGTGTTATAATCATGTGCTATTGTTTTGTGTGATTTTTCATTTTTTTTGCCATGGCCCAAAGCGACTTTTATTGCAATAAATATCTATCTATCTATCTATCAACACTTGAAAATATGAAAATGATCAGAAATATCGTCGACAACAACACTGCTTTCAATTATCTTAAAATTCGTGAAAATATTATCAATGAGTGGTGCTGATAATTCTGTATCTCTTGTGGGGATACTGCACGAAGGGAGTAAATCAGAGGCTAGGATAGTAGATAAAAATTGCACTGACTGCAAACCATCCCACAGGTCACCATCACGGTTTGGATACAGATCGATGTTGAAGTCACCCATCAATATAAGATTCCTATATTTCAATTTCAGCTGTGGAATAAATGCATCTAGTTTTTGGACAAATCCACTTACAGAAGAACTAATTGGATGATAAATCAGAGCTTCCATCTTGTTGGCCCCATACGACTACAAATTGCAGATCACATCTGACATCCATTATCTTGCATTTTTTGGGTTACCAGAACGTAACTTGTCCGTCAACTAATCCAGAATGTATTAAGCAGTAACCTTCCTAGCCCCTAACGTCATTTACGTCTCATAGGATACCAATGATAATTTATCGGTTTTGTTTAGTCATTAATACTGGTATGTTGCTCAAATACACCATTGAATGTACTCATGTCTTTAATTAGGGAGGTTTGTGAAATACCGTTATACGCTACTGCGCTCACCTTATTCTTTTACGGTAACCTTAAATAATATTAGTGATGGAAAATAAGGTAAAAATCTTCCGTTTCGATTTCTGGTCTCTGAATTTTTACGCTATTTTGTGTGCTCACGATATATTGCTCAGCTGTAACTTATGCGTAAGAAACTCAGCGTTCTTACGTAATTTATGAAACTGTAAGAACTTCAGGATTCTAAGGATAATTATTATTTCTAAAGAAAGATATTAAGTAGATTAAATAAAACTATAATGGAGTAGGAAAACTTACAAGTTTTGGACTGCATGTTCAGGATTTAAGTGTGCAATAGATTATATTTCAAATAATCATGGTAATTACTTCGAGGTGGAGCTTAAATTACTTTTTGAGTTGATAAGGTTCAAAATTCTGTTTAGCTAAAGATAGCAAAGCCTATCATGTAGAATTTGTTCATATATAATTTTTCTCTTTCAGCCTAAACCTAATGCAAGTCCAAAGTCTTTCTCACATAATTTAATCCAATATCAAGGATTTCAATTCCAAAACCTTCACTATATCTTAGTTCTAAAACTAATATACAAACAAAACAAGAAACACCTATCATATACAGCTTCGAACAAAACTAGGTTAAGTTACAAAACTAGATGGCTATTTAATAGTAACTATCTCTTATTTAAATATAAAAAGTCCATTAGACCTCATCTAAACTTATTATGATATTTATTATGAACAAAAAAGTAATATAAGGAACAAAATAACAATCAGTGAAATATATCTTTGATATAAGCTTTTAAAGTTGCTGTGTTATTTAGACTAAGCCAGAGATGAGCACAAAATAAATTCAGAAACTTAAGCTTCTGTACGCTATTTTGTATAACGTTTTACCTTATTAGCGTTCTACAAACTTGGTTTCAGAAGCAAGCTGCCGTAGTTAATGGTTCGTTTACACATTGCGGAAATTCATGCGGATTTAGCAATCCGTGCGGAAATTCCGTCCATTTTCGTGCTAGAAAAAATCTCTAGCTTTCCGCAACGTTTTGGTCAAATCAGGACGGAATCTTGGCAAGATTTTTAAACGAACAAAATCGTAAGTATGGATTATCAAACATTACACGACCTTATAACTTTGATTCAAGGCTACCCCAGCTTCTATGATCCTGCGCAGCCAGGCTATAAGAAAACTAAAAAATGGTGTCATTTGGCTCTCTGTTGCTCAACAGATTTCAGAAGAGGGTAAGAACATAGGTCATGCTGTTGCGATAATTTGAAATCTTTGCCTCAAAACGCAGCGTTATTTTAGCCATAGTTCGAACTGAAACGGACGAATTTCCGCATGAATTTCCGCAATGTGTAAACGAACCTTCGGTATGATCCTGTAAACACTTCGTATTTGGAACTCTGTCAGTTAACACTAAGAAGTGAATTAGGTGATCCTTTAGTAATAACAAAAGGTTTGGCCGTGATTACATGTCATTTTCGACCGATTCAGCAACAACAAAATGGCTAATAGAAACAACATATTTTTATGTCCTGATATTGATTGCTATGTTACTGTTCTCAAACCCCGACAATTGGGTCAAGGAATGGACTATTATAAAGGCCGTTCGTCAATGTCGGGCTACGGTCTTGGCAGTTGGTTTGCTAAACTGTTTCGCTCTGCAATACCGCTGGCTAAAAAATATATTGCGCCGGTTGCTGCAGATTTTGCATCCTCTACGCTACACGATTGGGGGGATGGTAAAGATTTTAAAGAAAGTGTTTCACAAAATCTAAGGTCCAGGGCACGATCCCTTGGCGAGCGATTGAAATCACGACAAAGTTGAAAAGGTTTTCAAAGGAGGAGAAACATATCATCATTCATCAGTCTCTACTCAGGACAGAAGCGAAAGACATCATCATCCCTCTTGTCAAAGAAAAGTAAGAATAAGAAAAAGAAACCAAGAAGAAAAATTGTTAGATAGAAAAGGGATTTCTTTTCCTAGATGGCATTTCTACCCCACAAGGAATCTCATTCCACTGTCACCACGTCTCTAAATCTTTTCAATACAGAAAGTGTGGATGTCAGTGTAAAACACGGGTACAATGAACAATTATATCCACAGCAACCCCTCTCTGAAAACATATATTTTCAAATTTATTCCAATGAAGACTACTTCATAGATTTATCATCCACATTTATTGATTTAAAAGTTGTGGTGAGGAAAAAGTCTGACCATTTACCTCCCTCTAACGTCTATGGACTATCCTATGAAAATGGTATACTACACAGTATATTTAAGCAAATATGTGTCTACATGAATGGAATATTGGTGAGCACTAGCAACAATCTATCGAACTATGCGAGTTACATACAATTTATGTTGATGACTCCAATGGCCTATAAGAAATTGAGAGGACTGCCAAATGGCTATGACTATAGATCAAATGTTGATACTGACGGTGAACTCACTTGAGCAGTGAGCAAGAAGTATCATTTAGTTGGTAGACTCAATCATGAAATAATTAATATATCCCAATGGATGCCCCCCAATGTTAAAATTGATATAAAGTTACAACTTGCACCGTCCAATTTCATATTGAGAAAAACCCGATGCTAATGTCAATCTCACCTCGGCAATACTTCATTTGCGAAAACAACAGGTTATGAGTTCTGTTGCTTTGGCAATTGAAAAACTAAGAGCCTCTGGAAATAATATCAAACTGCTCGTTCCTCACACAATCGCCAATCAACTTCATATTGCCACTGGATCAAGTACCTACACCGATTCTTCATTTATCAATGGTGAAATCCCTTCGAAACTTGCCTTGGCTTTTGTAAAAAGTGCCAGTGCCATAGGATCGTGGACAAGTTCGCCACATGAATTTGAATTATTTGGACTTTCCTCTCTTGTATGTAAAGTAAATGGAATTCCCCTCTACTATTTGTCCTTTGATAAATCTTATAGGACCCTGAGTAATTTGATAATGCAATCCCTAGATCGAGATTCTCAAATATATGAAAATGGTATTACCGATTCAATGTTCGCAAAAAGTCATTGTATCATTGTTTTGGACTTGTCTGGTACTCAAGATATTAGTATTGTCCGAACGGGTACTGTACGATTAGAGCGTACCTTTGAAAAACCGTTGACAGAGAGTGTAACATTAATCTCACTCAATCAATTTGAAACCTATTGGGAAATTACCCCCGACGGTAGTGTTTTATTTGATTTGGGACCATGAACACCAATCAAATAATCGATGTATTTAACATGGATCCTTTTATATTCAAATACAAATCCTATTGTATACCCTCAGATTTCCTTGATTATATTCATACTGTTAATAAAACCATTATCATTGTTAATAGTGGTCCATCGACTGTGCAGACGGTTCATTGGCTATGCATCTATCAAACAGCGAAGAATATAGAATTTTTTGATCCTCTGGGTCTACCATATGCATTCTACAGACCACACATCAAAAAATACCTTGAAGGAAGTGGGAAAACAATTATTTAAAATCGGATGCGAGTACAAGATTTATCAACCAAAAGCTATAGTTTTCATGCATTACTTTATTTCATTTTCCGATGTCGTGACTATACTTTCAGTGAATTTCTCAACATTTATGTACACAGTCCACGTTTGAATGACTTTCTAGTAGAAAATACCCTCTCAGACCTGTATAGTATTGATTTCAGTGCCCCAAGAATAAAGTGTTTTAAAAATGTATGTGAATTTGTTTATTAATAAAATATATATGCACTATAAAAAAATCTTCTTCTTCTTCGTCTATTTAACAGCAGGCGGGCTTTTCAGTAATACTATTTAGCCCTTTTCCTTTGCTTCACTCTCTGGGCTACAGAGCTACTGGCTTGATTGCCTCATATTGATTAGATATTTTCAGATATCTTTCAGTAGATCTTTCGACTCTAGGAGTTCAGTTATGAGATGATAGATGTCGATTTCTATGCTCTGTTATAGTAAAGAATCACCTAGAAATCTGACCATGTTGACTTATCCAAAACCCACGACATTTACAAAATGGACTTGGTCAACATGGCCCACGTTTACGCATACCTATCCTATTGGCATATTCCGTATAAACGCAAAGGCAAGAATCCCGGTAAGACATACCGAAATACAAACGATAAGAGTACAAGGGATTAAGCCAGAAGAAAGTAAAAATAATTATAAGAAAGAGGAAGAAGATAATTACGTACATAAGAAATGTTGGACAATAGACGGTAAACGCACTTGTGCTAGATTAGCCGTGGCCGACGAGCCGGCAAAAGAAGTTATTGAACCAATATAAGACAAGCAATAGTGGTGATCACAACGAAAAAAAAATGAAAGTGAAGCACAAGGAAATATGTGGTTAGAAGACTTGTGACAACGACCGTCACAACGAATCAAAAACAAAAGTACAGCACAAATAAATTTGCGGTTAGAAGGTTTTTCTCCAGTAATTACTTTTGCTTAGATTATCTTGTTGCACTATTCAGTTTTTTGTTTGTAATTCGTTGTGATTCTTGCTATTTGGACATCATTTATGTTTATGATCTTAAGTGATATTCACCGTCCCTTGTCATTTTCATTCGTTGTTCCATATGAAGCTTGCAATTGCATGTCTTCTAACCATAAAGTTTCTGTTGTGGTTCATTTTCGTTCATTATTAATTCTTGAAGTTTTCCCCATGTCTTTTGCTTTAGCAGTTAGAATTCATTCACCACGTGGTAAAATTTGAATGACATTGTAATTTTGGTTTTTCCTCTAACTGCAGATTTCGTTATACAACATAACGCGTTCCATGCAAAAGATATGGAACGATTGTTTCATATCTTTTTCTTTAGCTATATGAAGTCATTCGTCACCATGTATAGTTTTGTATGCATCTGCTTTCGATCAATTGATAACGCTCAATGTCACATGTCTTCTAGCCACAAATTTTTCTTGTGCTTCATTTCCATTTGGGATTCATTGTGATTCTAGCTATCGCTTGTCTTCTAGCCGAATATTTTTTTATGAATAATTTTTGTTCGTGATTTGTTTTGATGCCCGTTGTCGCAAGTATCCTAAGAACATACTTTCATCGGTCTCTGGCACTCAGCACGCGGCAGGCTTAAATGGCCTTTATAGGACTATCGCTTTCGCTTGTCTTCTAACAGCAGATTAGCTTGAATTCTGTAACAGCTTTTCCGTCGACCATTATTTTTGTTTTATTGGTCTTACTACATAAATCAGTTTTCTGGTTACACATCATTGTAATTCTCGCTATTTTAGTGTCATTTTATTTACAATTCAATGTGATCCTCGCAGTCGCTTGTCCATTAACCACAGGTTTCGTTATACATCATTTTCATTTGTGATTCGTTGATGCTTGTTGTCACATTTCATTTAGACGTAGATTTTGTTGTGCTTCATTTTTGTTCACCAATAACTTAAGACATTCTTTCCACGGCTTTTGCTTTAGCTGTTTAGAATGATTCATCATCTTGCATAATTTCGCATGACACTGTTATTTTAATGTGTCTTGTAATTGACGGTTTCATTGGGCAACATTTTTGTTTGCAATTCAATGTGCGCCTCGCTCTCACTTGTTCCATGCCTTTTGCTTTAGCTGTTCGGAGCTATTCGTTACATTGCATAATTTTGCATGTGTCTGCTTCCAATTTGATTGGTCATGCTCGTTTCCACGTTTCCTCTAGCCACACAATTGGCTGTGTGTCATTTTCATTTGCTATTTGTTATGATTCTCGCTGTCGCTTATCTTCTAACCATAAATATCCCTCTGAATCATTTTTGCTTGCAATAAATTTTGATGCTCTTTGTCGCAAGTCTTTTAAGTGCACATTTCGTTGTGCATTATTTTTGCATTATTATATTTGCAAATCCATAGATTCTGAAACATTTGTATAATTTCTTGATTCTGTGAAATGATGTAAAATCCTTTTCATACTAAAAAATACCTGTATTAATCGATAATGGAAGGTTTTAGTTACACTAGAATGCAAGAGAATAGATTCTGGAACATTTCTATAGTTTCTTGATTCTGTGAAATACAAGGCAGCTGCGCGAAGAATCCCATCTTCGGGGATGGGGGAAAAAAATAATCCAGTGCTTGTGACGGGATTCAATAAGTCTGAAGTTATCAATGAAAGACATAATTCACATACAAATAAGAAAAAAGCCAAGACACTAGCAAAAATTGGGGAATATTGATGAATTACATCGACATAAATACAAAAATGCAGAATTTGTTTTTGTTTGAAGCTATACAGAACCTACAGTCATTTCTATTCGTTTTCTCTTTTAATTCTATCCTGTTTTAGTGGAGTGGGTTGATCTCTGGCAGTGTGGTGCTTGGGGTTCAATCTCAGTGGTTAAAATATTGGGCCAGAGGCTTGCTACTTGTCCCTGTAAAAAAGTTGCATCCTCTAGAACGTTGAGAAAAGTCGACATATATGTGTCATCAGTATTCCTGGAGAATATGCATCACTTTTTTTATGTTGCTTTTTACTTCCGTTTGGTTCATAGCCTTATGATGTCACCAATTTATATCATGAAGAACAAAATATTCTTTGACACAAGTACTTTTGAGCCTTCTAATTTGTTAACAGAAATTTCAAAAGTTCCAAAATTATTCTATGTGATACAAGAAACAAGTAATTATAAATTTTAAGAAAATAAACAAAACGCGAAATTTTATAAAAATTAAAGTAGAGTTTTCAGGTTAAGTTTTAGGTTAGTTCGAGACGGTAAAGACTTTGGATGAACAGTGATTAGTTAGTAATGAAAATTGTTCTAAATTTCATAATAGTCTTATCTATTTTTGGATTAACGCCAACTTCCAACTGAGTCACATCTTACCTTAGCCCGTGGGCATAGCCAAGATCTTGAGTAGGCGATTTTGATGAAATTTTGTAAAGTGAATTCAAGCACGCAAACATGAAAAAAGCGGCACTTTTTGCGCAAGAATTCCTGTCCACTAAATAAGTTAACCTTATGCCCGTGCCACATTATAGTCATACTTGTCAATAAAATCAAAATTACGCGCGACTACAGCGCCAATTACGTTCGCCGTTCGTAATTTCTCGATTTGAACTGTTCAACTTTCAAACATAAATTTCTTGACTGACCAATCAGTCTCAATGTTAAAGGCATAATTTTTAAAACTAGAAAAGATGGAAACGTAGAACAGCGGCTTTTCTATCTGGGAGAGGAATCTGACAAAAGTTAAAAAGACTTAGTATTAGTAGAGAACAGTTGGACACAAATAACTGTTGGTGAAAACTCTTTAAACTAATTTCTTGCAATTTTAATTTTTTGCTTTTTAAATACAAGTGTGACGCTAAAGTCAAGAAAATTGCCTTGTCATTCATGATATTTGGCTTTCTTTATCGATAGATGTGACGATGTGACTATGATGTGGCACGGGCATTATATTACAATAAAACATGATAATGCTAAGGAAGTGCTTTTCTGAGTACTTGCCTAGAGAACCAAATGGAAAGAAGGAATTATGTTAAGAAAACAATTCTTACTTCATAATAAGCAGAAAAATTAATAGTTAACACATTTTGCATACCGCCTCACTAAACTTTATCCTCCCCCTCCCCCCCCCCTAATGTGCATTATTTCCCCAATGTATTTTCCCAATGTATTGGGAAATTTTATTTTCCAATGTATTGGGAAATTTTATTTTAATGTATCCCAATTTTATTTTCCCAATGTATTTCAGTTGTTTCTACCCATGTACCTGTAAATTAAATAAAAAAAAACAAGTTTTTTTTTAACTGAAAATAAGGCGCGATATTAAAACTTAAAACGAACAGAAATTATTCCGTATATAAAAGGGACTGTCCCCTCCTCAACGACTCGCTCTTTACGCTAAAGTTTTTTATTGTTTAAAAAAAAAATAGAGTTGTGAGAAAAAGCCTAACTATAGCGTAAAGATCGAGGCGTTGAGGCCCTAGTCAATACCTTGGTCTTTACGCTAAAGTTTGAATTTTCTTCCAAGTCTTTAAAAATGACCCCTTATTCACAAAGACCGTTAATTAGAATAAATAGCTCTTATGAAAAAAATTAAAACATATGTGGCTTAAAGAATGAGGTATTGGTCAGGGGGCGAACCCAATCATATACGTAATAATTTATGCTAGTTTTAAGATTTGATGTTGCTCCTTACTTTCAGTTTAAAAAACTTTTTTTTATTTAATTTCTGATCGTTTTTTAAATAGTGCTGGGAAATCCGGCGCCCCCTTCATAGCAATATCCCTTCCCCCATGAAAACTTCCTCCATGGAAAGACCCTCTCACATAACCCCTGACCCCCCCCCACAACCAGAAAAAATCCCCCCTGAAAACGTCTGTATATTTCCCAATAACCAATACTATATGTAAACATTGGTTAAAGTTCATAACTTTCAGCCCTCCCCCCGGTTACTTTGAGGGATTACGTTATCCTAAAAGACATAGTTGTCATATTTTCGACCTTGCTGAACAAAATGGCCATCTCAAAATTTTGATCAGGTGACTATGTGAAAAATGAGCGTGGGAGGGTGCCTAGTTGCCCTCCATTTTTTTTGGTCTCCTGAAAAGGGCACTATAGCTTTTAATTTCCGTTTGAATAAGCCCTCCAATGATATTCTAGGACCACTGGGTTGATACGATAACCCCTAGGAACACAAAAAAAAAAAATAAACACGCATCTGTGATATTTCTTCTGGCAAAAAATACAAAACTCTAACTTTTTGCAGATAGGAGCTTGAAACCTCTACAGTAGGGTTCTCTAATATGCTGAATCTGATGGTGTGGTTTTCATTAAATTTTTATAACTTTTAGGGGGTGTTTTCCCCTTTTTTCGAAAATCAGGCAAATTTTCTCAGGCGCGTAACTTTTGATGGGTAGGACTAAACTTGATGAAACTTATTTGAAATCAACATTAAAATCTGATTTTTTATTTATTTATCTATTGGTATCAAAATTCCTTTTTTTAGAGTTTCATTTATTATTGAGCCGGGTCACTCCTTACTTACAGTTCGTTACCACGAACTGTTTGATCAAATAAACTGTGACGAATTAATAACTGGAAAAACAAGTTTCGGGTCACAGAATGCATTGAAGATATATTTTTTCTGCTCCATAAAACTAAAGACAGCAACTAAAAGCGTCTATGTCTTTTTCCTGCCTTCTAGCTACACCAACCCCTTGGCCTGGGTCTAACGTTAACTAAATAATAGGGGTGATTCAGTTGATTCATTATTTTCTTGCGTAAAGTCATCCGAGTTATAAAGAAGTAGGACAGAATAATAGCTACAAAGAATTCTAGTACTAAGAGAATAATTTGTGAAAAGACCACAGCTGTAGTGATATAAATATTTTCTTGGGTACCTTGAGCCCCTAAGAGAGTTAAAAGAAGGTGACCGGCAATCCTGTTAGCTGCAAGTCGTACAGAGAGTGTAATAGGTCGAATCAGATTTCTAATAATTTCAATTAATGCTATAAAGGGTATAAGAGGTGCTGGTGTCCCCAATGGGACGAGATAGGCTAAGGCAGTTAGAGTTTCCTTAATTCAAGCATAAATGATAAAAGAGACTCATCGGGGGACTGCCAATCTCTTAATATACTTGGTCACCATACATTTCATCAAGTCAATTACGTTGGCAACATATAAAACCGAAAATTAATTTTTCACTTGATGAGGCACTTGATGAGTCTTAACACGTTTTTCAATGCCGAAAGGCAAATTAGCCTATACTCTTGTAGTACGTTTGAATATTCCAAGATTACTTATCTGACAAGCCCTATTACTTCCCCCTAGCGTTTCACGAGACGTAAATGACATGAGAGGTCAGTAGGATTACTGCTTGAGGAAACAGTCTTCATTAGTGGTCAGACAAGTAACCCTGGAAAATGCAGGATAATTGAAGTCATGTATGAACATTTTCTCAATCTTTTCAAAACTGAAAAACAAATTGTGAAATTATGGACAGATAGAAAAAAGGGACTGTAATTGTGAAATGTGGCACACCTTCCAGAGGTTTCTAAATAAGCTATGTTTATAGTGAAGTACACATCATTAGTGTGTTTATTCGCCTAGTTGCATACAGCTTTTCAGTTGACAAGTTACCGGCTAAGTATTTGTTGTTATCTTTTGCAGATTACATCCGGGGAAGCTAATTTTAAGCGGGTAAGGGATGCTCGAAGGCACTCTTGGCTCAGTGCAATAACGAGCCAATTCCTAGGTGCTCTTGACTCACCACTCTCTTAGGGCCCTCATTCCTCCTTCGTCTAGGAACAGTATTTTCCATTCCAGTTAAGGAGGTTCCTCTAAAATGAGGAGTTTTGAGATATTATAGGAGCAAATCCTTTCATTTGGGGATTTCCATAGTGTTTTTAGCCTAATATTACCAAAGATTTTAGTCTCTTTGGTTCCTTATCTTGTTTCTAAGCACGGTGTGACGGGAGAACACGATTCAAGAGACAATGCTCTGTATGAAGGGAGAAAGAGAATCAAGAGGCAATTTACCATATGAAGGGAGAACGAGAATCAAGACAAAACGGTCTGTGATGAAGGAGAAGCCTGAAGCCTAAATGCAACCAACACAAAAACCCTATGATTTACCATCTCGAAGTTATGTCTTCGTTGATACATGCAGGGAGTCTGAAGTATGGCATTTTGACAGCCTCACTAATGATTCGTTGGTTCATATATTAAAATCTTTCAATGAAGAGTGAATTCATTGAGTTGATGATAAAATTGCATTATTTAAGATATTTTGTTACAAGGAATTGGTGTGGTTAAGACTGGCCCTTGTTTCTATTCTATTAGCTAATACCATAACTTATACTGATAAAATGGCGTAACATTGTCCTTAAAAACCAAGATAAACGAAATTATTTAAAAAATTACAGCTATTTACTACTTTCAATGCAAAAAGTGACTTTGTAGCTAAAACACTATTTTTTTGCATTTCATATAATCATCCTTTAAATTTTCAACTGTGTTCGTTTTTTGTATATATGATCTTTGTTCACATGAAATTACAAACAGGAAAAAGCATACGGCTTTTTCTTAATTGGAATATTAAGAGACGGCGTGGCTACATCCTACGACTATGACGTCATTGATCAATCTTTAACATGAAATATATAGTTTTTCGTAAAAGATTTATTCAATTTTAAAAATAAATTGTTTTAATTACAAAAGGTTTTTAACCCAATTAAGTTTCTTTAAAATGAGCCATTGAACAACTCACTACGATGTTCAAGTGCCAAGCTATATGTGGAAGAAAAAAAGAAAAAAAGATGGTGTTTAGGCAGAATGCTGTAGTATCTGCCACTTTTCTTGATTTTCAATCCAATATATTTCCCTTGCTGTTCAAGCCAGGGGACAGAAATTTCTATACAGGGGTTTCGGACAAGGCGGTTGTAATGATGTACTTTTTGTTTTGACCTGACTCTTTTTTTAAGGAGTTACGGGTTTTTGTATTTCTTAACATTGGACGTGATCATCTCTTACTAGGCGGCTAGCTACCGCTGCAACCCGGATATATTTCTTTTAGCTCTGATGATTTGTCTTCTTTGTTTGGAATTTAAGAATATGCTGCAATCTTTGCAAGCAAGACAGATGATGGTCCTATCTTAATAGTTCCTGTTTATGCCACCCTATTTTGTAAGCATTTAAATAGTTTTGATAATAATATTAAGTTTACAGTTGAATTTGAGGATAATAATAAATTACCTTTTCTGGATATTTTATTACTTAAAAGGGATCTCCATTAACTTTTCTCGATTTACAGAAAACCGACGCAGAGTGATAGATATTTGAATTTTCATTCTTGCCACCCTATGGTATTGAAAAAGGGGGTTGTGATTTAATTATTGGATAAAGTCCTCAGAGTTTGGTCTCATAAATATTTGGATTTGGAATAGTTATACTTAACGGATATTTTATTTTTTAACAACTGTTCATATAAGTTTTCCGACACATTATTTGAAAATAAACTGTTTATATAAGATAGTGCGGTTATTGGGGTTTCTCAGACTGTAGATTTAGTTGTATCAAAAAGTTTCATTTCATTACCATTTGTACCTGGTTTGGGTGAGAAACTTTCACAGGTTTTACATAAATTTGGTATTGATGCATGTTTCCAATCTTTGAGGCCAATGGGTAGTTTTTTTAGTTATGGTAAGGATTTAACTTGGGGAAATTTAGTAAGTGGGGTGCATAAAATTCCGTGTTCTTGTGGTAATTTCTATATTGGTAGGACTCACCAACAATTTTTTGAAAGGTTTATTGAACACCGACATTCAATAGAAAAAACCCTAAGATCACGCGAGCTCCGAGAAACTTTTGTTTCAATCTTAGCAGAACATATTTGGTTTCAGTCAGATCACTTTGTAAAATTTGATGAGACCGTGGCTCTTTCAAGTGATAAGGGGTATACCGAATGGGTGAAGGAACCCATATAAATAAGAAAACACATGTTTGCTAACCTTTCGATAAATAGGGACAGAGGTAGTTTAAATATTGACCCAATTTATGATAACCTTCTAAAGAGTGAATCAACAGTCAATAAGGGAGTTAAGATTTTAAATAATCACCAGGGGACTATTTTACCTGCTAGACCAAAACCATTTGCTTCAGTAATAGCTAACAAAAGGATTCTTTCGCAACAGAATAATTAAAGTAATTTACAGTTTTTTTATTTTTCCTCAGTTACTCTGGTGTCCTCACTGAAGTAACTCTATAATAGCATCTTTTCCCTACGTGGATCAGTTTGCACCAATTGTACATTTTTTTTTGTGGTGGTTTTATTGGTTTTTAGTTTTGTCTTGTTTTTTTTTTATCCTGTTCTTCTTGTGTTTCTTTCGTGCTGAAGACGCCTTGTTTGGATACAGGCGAAATATCCGCGTTGTTTTGCCTTTGTCTTTTCTTTTCTCTCCACTGGCCACAGTCTCTTTTGTTTGTTGTTTTTTTTTGGCTCATTGAGATTTTTCTCTTTGTTGGTTTTTGTCATGGCTGGCCAGTTCGGCTTAAGATCTTTCATTCGTCAATTGTATGATTTATTTTTATTTTTCTGTCTTTTTCAGGTTTTTTAAATTATAAACAATAAACCTTGCAAAAAGATCTTGGTCCAACTATGGCAAAGAAACTATAAAATTCGACATGAGTTTTGTTAAAATAGAACAATAAATATAGAATTTGCTTCGCATCTTTCTTAAATTTTGCCTTAAAAAAATCTGCAATTTTATCTCATAAAGAATCCGTGGGAAATATTATCCTTGGCGTCTTTGGGGGGTGTAGATAAAAAAAAACTAAATTTTTTACGTAATATTGCCCACATGAAATATAAATATATACAGATTTTGTAAAACTTAAGGATGTTAAAAGATTTGTAGCTAATATAATTTACAGAAATTTGTGTTATTATTATTGCAAGTTTTCTGCCGTAATGCTACAAATAATTTTGAACTTCTCACAAGAAAGTATACTGTCATTATTTTTTGCTTCTTGAATTTTTAAATTGAAGAAGAATTTACCATTAGAATTAAAATTGTACCTTTGCAATCACCATGGTCGAAAACCTATACAGGATAATAACAGTTCCTCACCCCGAACAACGAGGAAGATAACTTTTTTGCATGGGAAGCACTGAAGTATCTCCTTGCATTCTTCTTTCTTTTTTTCTTCGCCACTAGTGGGGCGCTAAAAAATGAGTACCTGTTCCAAAATAAATGTCAGAACGAGGTTACCATAGCCATAACGTAGCGCCCTAACTACTAGACCACTACATCATGTTTAATAGTGTTTGTTCTATACCTTTTTTTGTTGTCCATCACTCTTATTAAAAAAGGCTAAAGATCCTCCAGAGTCATTGCTGGCAAATAGACGTTTCTTTTGCTCGGTCTTTTTTACTGAGACAATAGCTAACCTGTTGCCCAACCCTGCCATTGCGATCAATCCCTAAGCCCCGTATTGCTAAGCAGAACATCAACCCACTCTTCTACCACAGGATCACTAGTTTATTACAATGAACTTGTTGATTTTGATCGTTTTTATATAAATCAGCAAAATCCTATTTTGCAACCTAACTGAATCTGTGATGGTGTCTTACCTGGGAAGCGATTGGCTTTTAAAAATCCTCTGCATTAATTGAAAAATTGAATTGCCATTCAGTACTGTGTTTTTATTCAGTTATCCTTTCACCGTTACTTTGAGAGGGTCTTTATATTTTAGTTTTCATGTTTGTTTTAAGGTTTGGTTTTCCATATTATCTTTGGATCTTTATCAGTAATGCTTTATTTTGTTATCGTACACTGAGGACGGTCAAGCAGAAGTCTTGACTGAAATATTTGCAGTGTACACGTTTGTCACTGGCTTTTATGATCCTTGTTTGTCTCTTCTTTACTATGTTTTTTTTTTCGCTTTGTCATGGTTAGCCAGTGCGGTCTCAGAAATTATTTAGAGAGAATTGTAAATCTAGGGGTTAGGGTTTTCGGTCAGCTATATTATGAAGGTTCAGGGTTCAAGGTTTTAATCTTCCAAATAAAGCACAACTAAATATATAAACTTGCCCGGCAGCGAGGACATTCAACAAAATGCTCGGGCATACTAAATTAAAAGACAATGAAAAAAAAAAAAAAAATGTAAAACAAAAAGAAAGGAAAAAAACGTAACGAGACTTACCATGTCGGATCCAAGACTAAAAAAACACACACACAAAAAAAAAAACATCTTTAGGTGGGGTATCATAGAAACTGGACAAAACGAATCATAAATCAAACCACTAATAATAATAAAAAAAAGTAAATTCAAACAATATATTAAAAGAAAACGTTGAACCAACTTTTAATATTAATAAAGTAAATTCACCTTCAAACTTTTTTTTAACAAGGGGAGGGAAAGGCGAACAATTTCTTTATCATCCAATGATAAATAAAATTTAATAAGGCTTAACTCAGAAGAAATAGAAGTAATTTAAATCTTGTTAAATCTAAACAATTTTCTTTCGTAAAAGACTAAAACGGATAATGCAAGTAGAAAATACGTTTTCTATTATCATGAGTAAATATAAGAGTGGAAACTTTTAAAACCGTCATTGTCAAAATAAAATGTCTTTGAGCAGTTATCATGGCTATTGGGATTGACAGCATGAAAAAATAAACAAGGTCAGTTATAATTTGAACATTACTGTGTGTTTAAGGCATTTATGGAGTCAAACTTTTCTAATATTAATCTAAAAAAAACAAATTTTTTCCAAGGGAAGTAAAGAGCAAAGTTGAAACTTAAAACGGACAAAAATTATTGCTTCACAGCCTATCTAATATATATCAATCAAACTAGTACAAATAAACCAACTAATTATGTTTCCCTGTGTTTCTAAGATTATAGAAAACTAGCGCTTTACTGAAAACACAAAAATCAAGTATTAAAAACAGGAATATTCATTTGGGAGTGAAAAGTGAGTATGAAGCCTGACAACAATAAACTAATCTATAAAGCTTTTCATAGTCTTACACCAGTTGTGACATCAGTAACTTTCCATATACAATTAAAATTATCTGAAAAACATAAGCGTAGAACTAAATATTTTTTAATAGCTGCAAAGCTAACAGCAATAACCGAACAGCATACAGATTATTGGATTGATTTATGAGGTAGAATTTTGGAATAATATTCAATAGTGCTATAAGCTATAATATCAATAGTAATTAATAAACAATCTTCAAATGTAAGAAATATGCTTTAGTATTACTTAAAATAAAGATCAAATAAGATATAATATGAATTCTGAAAATTTGGTTATTTGTCTCTATACAATAGCGAATTTCAAGCTATGATACAAATTCTATCGCTAGTCTATAGTCCTAATCCTAATGCTATCAAGATGGCTTTAATTCGAACTTTTATGAAAGGAAATCATGTATTGTCCTTTTTAAAACAAACATGATAGCTAAGTTTTGGCATGAGCCACCGCGCAGAAGTGACACCAAATTAAACGAGAAAAAAAAATAAAGCAATAATTCTAAAATAAATAATTATTTATCTTAAAAGGGATTGATGCCAAAAGGTAATGATAACAGTTTTATTTTGTAAAAAGTGTCCATTATTGGTTGCCTTTTACTGTACCAAAACTCCTATATTATTTTGTGTTTTCAGTAAAGTGCTAGTTTTTGATAATCCTAGAAGCACAGGGAAACATAATTAGTTGGTTTATTTGTACTAGTTTGATTGATATATATTAGATAGGCTGTGAAGCAATAATTTTTGTCCGTTTTAAGTTTCAACTTCGCTCTTTACTTACCTTGGAAAAACTTTTTTTTAGATTAATCTTTGCTCGTTTTCTATTCAAATTTAATGTAAAAACAACCGTACAATTATCTTTTTATGTATACGGAGTAATTTCTGTTCTTTTTAGGTTTTAATGTTATTCCCTAGTTTCAGTTGAAAACTTATGAGGCTGTTAAAGCGCGCATTTAGAAGCTTATATTTATGCCCAGTCACTTTTTATAAATTTGACTTGATAGCACATTCGCATAAAGTGCACTTTTTGTTTATCCACCCATTTCTTTCAAATGAAAAAAGTGTCCTTTTCAATGGAATGACCAAAAAAGGTGTTTTTTCAAAATCTAGGCAGGAGCAAAAAATAAGGGGGCAAGAACGTCCCTTCCCCTCAATTACCACCATTAGAACTAGCACGCAGGCTTCATCGCAGAGTGAAGTTTGAAGGTTTGATTCAAAAGTGTTGATCATTCAAGCTTAATTTTCGGTAGATTTTTAGTTGAAAAGTTTTTAGTTTTAGTTAATTTGTTTTTGCAATAATCTTTAACTTTTAAGATGAGTAGAAGATTTATGAAAGGTACACAAGGGGTTTGGAAGGGGGAGTATATGTGAGGGGTTCTTATAAACCTCCAGTTAAGGGCTTTGGACCATAATTGTTGCAATGGTACCGTCTTATGCTTTCAAACTCTTCCAATTAAGAAGTGGCACCAAAAGTGCCGTTTTCAGTGCTATATCGCACCTATATATGGTAAAATTGATAAAAATCACGTAGATATGAGTAACAGCACTAAAATAAGTCTTCCCGGGATATGGTTGGGAGAATGAGTGCATCACATTTGCAAAAATAGTGGATGATCTAAAATGTAATGATAAGAAGGGACAAACCATGATTGAAAAAAAAATCCAAGGAGGAATCAAACGCATGATAATCTAATTTAAAGTCCAGCGCTATACTAAGAGAACCACGCCTCTAATAATCTAATTTAATATATTGGTGTTTGTAGGACTTTCATTGCGTAGCTTATTAAGGGGGCCTGGAGGAGGAACCTGCGGGAGGTGTTCTTGTAAACCTCGACTTAAGGGTTTTGGATCATAATTATTACAATTAGGCCTATACCGTTTTATACTTTCAAGATTTTTCACTTAAGAAGTGGCACCAAAAGTGTTGTTTTCAGTGCTATATCTCGCTTACGAATTTTAGAATTGATAAAAGCCCGTAGATATGAGATAACTTTTTCAAATGAGCCATTAAACGTCACTCTAAGAAGTTCTGGTAGCCACTAGCCCCAGCTTTTTCAATTCGGATATGGCACAAAAAGTGTCGTTTTTATTACCATTTTGAACTTATAGATGGCGGATTTTATAAGAAGAATGTAAATATGAGCAATAAATTTTTGTATGATATATCAAAAATCGATCTACGATGCTCTGGTTGCCCGCTAGCCCCACCCCTTGAGAAATTGCATAAAGTGCCCTTTTTTGTGCCATATGACACTTGCGGGTCGTGGAATTTATATAAACCACGTACATATGAGAAATGGCTTTTGAATGAGCTCTTAAGCATCTCTCTATGATGTTCTAGTAACCCGCTAGGCCTGGAAAAAAAAGACCGTTTTAAAGTTTTTTAGCTTTTAGTCACTATGGGATGTGGTTCGCTCTTTACTAGGTTGCAGCTAATGCTTCAACCATGACAAAGAGTTCATTGCGAATTCTCCGGAGAAACTTGTAAAAACCTATAGTAGGATTTTTAAAAACCTAGTGAATATAAGCAATAGCTTATAATTGAGCCATTAAACATCTATCTACGATGGTGTGGTAGCCTGCTAATGTTTCAGTAACTTACTGGTGAGCCGACGATATATAAAACCTACTAAGTTGGTTGGGAGGGGGATGGTGCGGGAAGGGTTCTTTTAAACCTCCAGTTAAGGGTTCTGGAACATAACTATCACAATAGTACCTGTTTGGAACTTCAGAGCTTTTCCACTTACAAAGCGGCACCAAAAGTTTGGTTTTCAGTGATATATCGCACTTACTACTGGTAGAATTGTAGAATTGATAAAAAAAAAAAAGCACGTTTATATGAGCAATAGCTTTCAAATGAGCCATGAAACACAGATCTTATAAGTTCAGCTAGCCAAATAGCCTCGGTTTTTCTACTTGAGAAACCACACAAAAAGTGCCGTTTCTAGTGCCATTTGGAAATTTTAGATGGTGGAATTTAGGCCTATAGAAAGAAAGTAGATATGAGCAATATAGTTTATATGAGCTATAAAAAATCTATCTACGATGTTCTTGTAGCCTGCTAGCGCCACCACTTGAACAATGGCAGAAAGTGTCCTTCTAGTGACATGTGGCACTTGCAGATGGCGGACACTGTAATTTCCCTGTATGAGATTTTCGACAATTCTGATTCCAATGTTCCACTTTCCATTTTGATCTGACGCCATTTTGGAGGGGTTCCAGGCTTTTTTTTCGAAATCACCACAAATTTCTTTTTGCAATGAACTTTTACTTTTAAGACAAACCGAAATAATAGTTAATAATAATATTATTATATAATATATAATAAAATTTATTTATAACCCACTGCACAAACAATGTGAAAAATAGTGGAGTAAAGAGAAAAAGAAAAGAAAAATAAACACACACAGCACTTAAAGTAAGATAAACAAATAAAAAGAAATTTATGTAAGAGAATTTTACATGAAATTTATGTAAGAAATTTATATGTAAATCACGAAGTTTTTCATTTATATTAGGTGTGTTATACTTTTTGATAATACGGCGATTACAAAATTACAACGGAAGATACAACAAAAATTTGCAATACTGATAATAGCCTTTCCTTAATTTGGATAGGTCATTCTTCCTAAGCAAAATGTAAATACCTGAAATAGCATGGTCAGAGAAAACAGAATACAGCGACACTAAAGCTTTGCGATTGTATTTCGACCGATTTGCAACAATCTTGGAATAGCCACATTCAATCTTGGTACATGCGTCCCTAACAGCTGACTGGCGAAAACAAAACATATTATTACACGTATGTGTTTATATGTGTTTATGTATGTGTTTATGTATGTGTATGCGTTGTATGTGTTTATACTTTGTATTACACAGAGTAATACCAAGCCAACGTAGGCTATCAACTAAACGTATAGAAGCATAATGTCAATTCAAAGGAGATTTCGTAGCATTACCGTTGAAACAAAGATACTCGCACTTTTCAAAATTTAAATTAAGTCCAATATCTAAAAAAACTTTTCTCACATTATCCACCATTTTAGACAAAGAAAATTTCCTCCTACTAATAATTAAGATGTCATCCGCGTAAGCAATATACGATACATCAGAAAAACAAAGAAAGCAAGTATCAGCTATCTTAGAGAGCACTATAGCAATACAAAGTTTAAAAACATTAGGGGATAACCTGCCTCCTTGGCGTACTTAACATCGAACACGAACATCCTCTTGGACATTAACCCCGTTACCATTCGTTAATCAGTGTCAGATGGCAATTTTTTCACTAGGCATTTTTTTCAAAACGCTTTTTTTAACTTTTAGTTACTATGGGCTGTGGCTTGCTCTTTACTAGGTTGCAGCTACCGCTGCAACCATGATACCAAACAGTCAAGAAGTTTACTGAAGGTACGATCTGATCTAACCGATTTCATAGCCACAAGGATAAGTGACGGGCAACAGAATGCATTGGACTTGTATAATTTAGGCTATATATTTGCACGTTAGGGGGTGGGGGTAAGGTTAGTTTGAATTAGGTTTTTAAACCCTTTATGAGATTTATTTTACCCCCCCCCCTTAATGTGCAAATATTTAGCTCAAATTATATTATTACATAAACTAAAGTATTATATTTTCATCATGTTATGGCATCTTTCATTATGATTAACCTAACAGCCCTTCTTGAGTGTGTTTGTATAACACATAAGTACCAGTATTTTTTCTTTCAAGAGGGTATAGACTAATGCTACCAATTTTCTGTGTGTTTTTAAGTTAATCGCTGATGGTGGAATTTATAGGAAGGGCGTATTTGATATGGGGCAGGGGGGAGGCAACTGCCCCCTTCAGACCCCAGTTTGCCCCCACAGACCTCATTTTGCCCCCCGGATGAAATTTCGTTTCTGCAAAAAAAAAATCTTGTCAAAACTAAGATAGGCCTTCATAATTCAGGCATTCAGAGGTCTGTTTTCTTTATTATATCTTTGCCTCTATGGTAATGTATGGCTCATTTTTCAACTTTCAATATCATTTTCACTTGACTTGGAAAGCTTGGATTCAACTTGCTCTCCCCCACCTCAGGATTTTGACGAAATTACGCCACTCACGTAGATATGAACAATATTTTTTATATGAGCTATTAAACATCTGTCTAGACAAATGCGATACCAATACGCCCAATAACAATACGCTCACGCCGATACGCGTGATATAATTACGCCCGATACCGATACAGTGTGCAGCCCTTTCGCCAGGGAGTATGGAGGGTCGTATCATCACAAACCAAAGATGTTTGACCTTTGAACTATGTTGAATAAAATGACTATCTCAAAATTGTGATTGGATGACTTTGGGGGGAGGGGACCTTCAGGGAGGGAAGGGGGGATAGTTTCCGTCCAATATTTTTGGTCACTTCAAAGGACACTAGCAAATTTAATTTCCGTTCGAATGAGCTATCATACATCTCTCTGTGATGTTCTGATCACCCCTAGCCCTGCTAAAAAAAAAAAAAAAACGGGAGACGCATCAAACAAGGAAAAAGTCATTTTCTTTGTTTTTCAAGGAGGGGGACTGTAATTTCTCTGTACAATGGTTTCGAACATGGTAATTCCAATGGTACACTTTTCATTTTGATCTGACGCCATTTTCGAGGGGTTTCAGGCTTTTTTTCGAAATCATCATAAATTTCTTCTCGCAATAAACTTTTACTTTTAAGACGAACCAAAATCAGTGTCAAATCAGTGATTTGAATCACTGACCATCAATGTCAATCAGTGTCAGGTGGCAATTTGTTTCCACTAGGCAGTTTTTTCCTAAACATGACTTTTGACTTTTGATTCTGACTCCCAACAGACTAATGAGACTTACTAAAAGGGTTGGGAGGGGGAGTATACGGGAAGGGTCCATTGTAAATCTCCAGTTAAGGGTTTTGGAACATAATTATTACAATGGTACCGTTTTATACGTCAAAGCTTTTCAACTTAAGATGTGGCACAAAAGGTGCCGTTTTTTGCGCTATTTGGTAGCTACGAATGGCTAAACAGATTTAAATCACGTAGATATCAGCAATTGCTTTTAAATCAGCCATTAAACGTCTCTCTAAGAAGCTCTGGCAGTCCACTAGCCCCTAGCTTTTCCACTTGGGACATGGCGTCAATAGTGCCATTTGGCAGTTGCAGGTGGTAGAATTTATAAATAAAACGTAGATACGAGAAATATCTTTAATGTGAGCTATTAAACATAAACTGTCTACGATGTTTTTGTAGCCCGCTAGTCCCACCCCTTTAGAAATGGCACATATTGTGCCATTTTGTGCCTTATGGCACTTGCAGATGGTGGAATTTATAAATAGCACTTAGATGTGAGAAACAGCTTTCTAATGAGCCACTAAGTATCTCTCTATAGTGTTCTGGTAAACCGCTAGTCCTGGAAAAAAAGGAGAAAAAAAGGGAGACAGATCAGTGCTACCCATACAAAAAAGTGATTTTTCTTGTTTTTCAAGGTTGGGGACTGTAATTTCCCTGAATAAGGTTTTCGACTTCGACTATGCTGATTCCAATGCTACACTTTTCATTGCGATCTGACGCCATTTTCGAGGGGTTTCAGGCTTTTTTCGAAATAACCCTAAATTTCTTTTCCCAATAAACTTTCATTTTTAATACGAACTGAAACGATAGTTACCATTCCTGAATCAGTGTCAGATGGAGTTTTTTTTTTCTTCATTATGTAGTTTTTTTTTAAACGCGTTTTTAAACTTTTGGTTACTATGGGCCGTGGTTCGCTCTTTACTAGGTTGCAGCTGCCGCTGCAACTATGATTAGGAAAAAAAAGACAGTTTTTCTCAACTAAAAGTAAGGAACAAATTTAAAACTTAAACTGAATAAAGTTTGTTCTGTATTTTTCAACCCTCGCTCTTTATGCTGAAGTTTGATTGTTTGACTCAATTCCTTAAGAACGACTCGTGAAACACAAAGGCCATTTAATTTGAATAAGAAGCTTATTGAAAGCACTAAAAAAAATTAGCGTAACCGGTGAGGGTTGAGGAAGGGGCAGCCCTCTCCATATACTGTTCAATTTCTATCAACTTGAAATTTTAATGTTGCTACTTATTTTCAGTCGGAAAAACATTTTTCAATTCAGTATTTGATCATTTTTCAAATCAGGCTGGGAAATCCACCTCTCCCCTCCGTGAAAAACCAGTCCCGGAAAATATACCCCTTCAAAAAAAGCTCCCCACTCTAATATTTTTGTATATTTCCCAATAACAAATACTTTAAGCAAATAATTCGCTAATTTAATTTCTTACAGTCCTTTCGCCTGGGGTTCAGACGTTTTTGGAGAGAAAAAAAGGTTTGGGAGGGAAATAGCTGCCTTCTAATGGTTCTGGTCACCTATAAAGGGCACGAGAACCTTGGACTTCTGTTTGAATGAGCCTTCTCCCGATGTTCTAGGACTATTGATTTGGGGCCATGATCCTTCTTCTGGCAAAAATACAAAATTCCAAATTTTTATAGCTAAGAGCTTAAAACCTCTACAATAGAGGTCTCTGATATACTGAATCTAACGCTGCAATTTTCATTCGGATCTTAAGAATTTTTTGAGGGTATTTCCACTTTGTTTTAGAAATCAGGCAGATTTTCTCAGGCTCGAGGGCCCTGAGGGCTGTTGGGGGTTGTCATACCCAAAAACATAATTTCTGTATTATTTTTTTCCGTACTATTCGAATTGAAGTAGGACCCTTCAACTTCGTTCAACAAAATTGCTATATCAAAATGTTGATCGGAAGTGTTTGGGGAAATGATGGGCATGGGGGGGGGCATTCGCCCTCCGATCACTTTTGACTATTAATAAGGGAATCAGCGCTCTGAATTCCCAGTTGAATGAGTCCTTTTTGAAGTTTCTACGACAATACTAGGAAAGACCTAATTTCCAGAACTTTCAACTACGTTGAACAAAATGTCTATCTCAAAATTTTGATTGCATGTATTTGGGAAAATAAAAGGATTGAGAGGGGCGTTAGTTACCCTTCAATCACCTTCGACTACTAAATAGGGGACTAGCGCTTTCAATTTCCAATCGAATGATCCCTTTGAACTTTCTACGACAGTACTTTCTATAAAACCTTATATCCCCCAGGGCATAGCATACAACCCTTGCGCTGAGGGCTGGGGGGGGGAGAGTCTCATCATCAAAGGCATAATTTCCAGACTTTTCAACTACGTTGAACAAAATGGCTATCTAAAAATTTTTATCGGATGCTTTTGGGGAAATAGTGAGCGTGAGAGAGGTGTTAGTTTTCCCTCAATCACTTTTGACTATTAAAAAGGGCATTAGCCCTTCAAATTTTTCATAGCTTCTATTACAACGCTCTATAAAAAACTTATATGCCCCTAGGGCAATACTTAGAACCCTTGCCCTAAGGGGCGTGGGCGGGGGGTGTTGATCATCCTCAAAGACATAATATCCAAAACTTTCAACTATGTTGATTGGATGTGTTTGGGGAAATTGTAACCGTGAAAGGGAGGTTAGTTGCCCTCCAATCAGTTTCGACTAGCCTATTAAAAAGGGCACTAGCCCTTTCAATTTCCAATTGAATGAGCCTTTTTTGAAGTTTCTACGACAACTTTTCCTTTAAAAAACCTTATATACACCCAGGGCATAACTTATAACCTTAGCCCTGAGGGCTCTGGCGGGAGTGTCATCCTCAAAGACCTAATTTCCAGAACTTTCATCTACGTTGAACAAAATGGCTACCTCATTACTTTGTTTGGATGTGTTTTGGGTTACGGTGAGCTTCAAAAGGGGGTTAGTGGGTCTCCAATCACTTTCGACTATAGAAAAGGGTACTAGCCCTTTTAATTTCTAATCAAATGAGCCCTTTTTGAAGTCTCAACGAAAACGCTTTCTATGAAAAAAAAACTTATATGCCCCCAGGGCATAGCTTACAACCCTTGCCCTGAGGAGTTTGGGGGGTCTGTTATCCTAAAAATCATAATTTCCACAACTTTTAACTACCTTGAACAAAATAAATATCTCAAAATTTTGATTGGATGTGTTTGAGGAAATGGTGGGCGTCAGAGGGGCGTTAGTCACTCTCCAATCACTTTCAACTGTTAAAAAAGTCAATAGCCCTTTCAATTTCCAATTGAATAATTCCTTTTGACGCTTACACGAAATAACTATCAATAAAAACTGTATATGCATCCGGGGCTTAACTTATAACCCGTACCCTGAGGACTCTGGGGGGGGGAGGGGTCGTCTTCCTTTAAGACCTAACTTCCTAAACTTTCAACTACGTTGAACAAAATGGCTATTTCAAAATTTTGATTGAATGTGTTTGGGGGAAAGGTGGGTGTGAGAGGGGGGTTAGTTGCCCTCCAATCACTTTCGACTATTAAAAAGGGCGCTAGCCCTTTGAATTTTCAATCGAATGTTCCTTTTTTGAAGTTTCTACGACAACACCTTCTATAAAACCTTATATGCCCCCAGGGCATAACTTACAACCCTTGCCCTGAGGGCTGTGGGGAGTGCCCTGCTCAAAAATGTAATTTCTATCTGGAAATCAACTACGCTGAACAAAATGGTTGTCTCAAAATTTTGATTGGATGTGTTTGGGGAAATAGTGGGCGTGGAAGGAGTGTTAGTTACCTTCCAATCACTTTCGACTACTAATAAGGGCACTAGCCACTCCAATTTCCAAACGAATGAGCCCTTTTCGAAGTTTCTACGACGACTCCTTCGATACAAAGTGCCCTGGCATGGAAGAAAAAAACAACAAAAATAAATAATACGAGACATCGTTGTGCCAACATCGTTCATTGTTGCCTCGTACATTGTGCCAACATCGTTCTTTACTTAGGCAGCGCGATTACGCTGCCTATGAAAACTAAACTTAACGAGTTTTATATATTTGGAATCATCATAAAAAGTCCATTTTGTGTGTATTAATTGTTATCAAAATTCCCTTTTTAGAGTTTTGGCTACTATTCGACCGAGTAGCTCCTTACTTACAGTTTGTTAACACGAACTGTTTGAATATTATTACGGTAGAATTACCATCTTATTTTCCTTACGACAAACTAGATCGCACTGGAATTAACTGAAATATCTACGTTAAGTCATCTGTTAATTGCTTATAATTCAAGACCTTCGGGGAATTTGAAAATATACATCGAAATTAGCGATTGGCTTTAAAAAGATATTGATAATAATATCATCATTTATACATCGATAGAAAAAAGCTATGGTATTCAGTAAACTAGAGCTCAAGTCCTATAGTTATGCAGAGGCTTGATCTCATCCTGAGTAGAAAGGCCTCATGAGGTCCTATCCCTCACCCCTGCTGCCATCTACAATTTAGTTTAATGCTGACAGGTTATAATTTATTCAAGGATTATCGATCCACGAAGTGGGTCAATGCCCTCTTTTTCCCAGGGAGAACACGTTTCCGAGAAATTGATTAATGTCTGACAGGTGATGTCAAGGTTGATTGATTGTCACGAAAGGGGAATTAATTTGTTGTTTCTAAGGAGAATTATTGATTCAAGAAAGGGGAATTAATTTGTTGTTTCTAAGGGAAATTATTGATTCACGAAAGGGGAATTAATTGTTGTTTCTAAGGGGAATTATTGATTCAAGAAAGGGGAATTAATTTGTTGTTTCTATGGGGAAGGTGGGGAAGAGATATATTGACTGCGTAATCGAAGAGAGAGAATTCCCGAGAAATTGATTACATAATCGGTAGAACCCTATCAGGAGCTCGTGACGGGAATCCCTTTATGGACATAGAATGACGTAATCAACTAGGACAAATGGATTCCCGAGAAATTGATTACATAATCGGTAGAACCCTATCAGAAGGTCATGACGGGAATCCATTTATGGGCATAGAATGACGTAATCAACTAGGGCAAATGTATTTCTGAGAAATTGATTACATAACCGATAAAACCCTATCAGTAGATCATGACGGGAATCAATTTATGGACATAGAATGACATAATTGACAAAGACAGTTATATTTTTGAGAAATTTATTACATAATCGGTAGAACCCTATCAGGAGGTCATGACGGGAATCCATTTATGAGCATAGAATGACGTAATCAACTAGGACAAATGGATTTCTGAGAAATTGATTACATAATCGGTAGAACCCTATCAGAAGGTCATGACGGGAATCCATTTATGGACATAGAATGACGTAATCGACTAAGACAATTGGATTTCTGAGAAATTGATTACATAATCGGTAGAACCCTATCAGGAGGTCCTGACGGGAATCCATTATGGGCATAGAATGACGTAATCGACTAGGACAGTTGGAATATTTCAGTAGTGGTTTACCATTGTCACAGTTACATTCTCTTGATTTTTCAAAGTTCATTTTAATTTCTTTCATTGAAATGCAAGAGTTGGAATATTTCAGTAGTGTTTCGTTGCGGTTTACCTTGTCACAGTTACATTCTCTTAATTTTTCAAAGTTCATTTTCGATTTCTTTCGTTGAAATGCAAGAGTTGGAATATTTCAATAGTGTTTTCTCGTGGTTTACCTTGTCACACTTATATTTTCTTGATTTTTCAAAGCTCATTTCGAATTTCTTTCATTGAAATGCAAGATTTGGAATGTTTCAGTAGTGTTTTGTCGTGGTTTACCTTGTCACAGTTACATTCTCTTGATTTGTCAAAGTTTATTTTGAATTTCTTTCACTGAAATGCAAGATTTGGATTATTTCAATAGTGTTTTGTCGTGGTTTACATTGTCACAGTTACATTCTCTTTATTTTTCAAAGTTCATTTTGAGTTTCTTTCACTGAAATGCACGAGTTGGATTATTTCAGTAGTGTTTTGTCGTGGTTTACAGTGTCACAGTCACATTCTCTTAATTTTTCAAAGTTCATTTTGGTTTTCTTTCATTGAAATGCAAGAGTTGGAATATTTCAGTAGTGTTTTGTTATAGTTTACCTTGTCACAGTTACATTCTCTTAATTTGTCAAAGTTCATTGAATTTCCTTAGTTGAAATGCAAGAGCTGGAATATTTCAATAGTGTCTTGTCATGGTTTACCTTGTCACAGTCACATTCTCTTAATTTTTCAAAGTTTATTGAAGTTCTTTCGTTGATATGCAAGAGTTGGAATATTTCAATAGTGTTTTGTCGTGGTTTACCTTGTCACAGTTACATTCTCTTGATTTTTCAAAGTTTATTTTGGTTTTCTTTCATTGAAATGCAAGAGTTGGAATATTTCAGTAGTGGTTTGTTTTAGTTTACCTTGTCACAGTTACATTTTCTTGATTTTTCAAAGTTTATTTTGGTTTTCTTTCGCTGAAATGATATAGTTGGAATATTTCAGTAGTGTTTTGTCATAGTTTACCTTGTCACAGTCACATTCTCTTAATTTTTCAAAGTTCATTTTGAAATTCATTCGTTGAAATGCATGAGTTGGAATATTTCAGTAGTGTTTTGTCGTGGTTTACCTAGTCACAATTACATTCTCTAAATTTTTCAAAGTTTATTGTGGTTTTCTTTCGTTGAAATGCAAGAGTTGGAATATTTCAGTTGTGCTTCGATATAGTTTACCTTGTCAGACTTACTTTTTCATATTTTTCAAAAGTTTAATCTGTGTTTCATCCATTTGAATTCAAGAGTTGGAATATTTATGTAGTTTTCCGTTCGGTTTTACCATGCAACAGCTACATTCTCTTGTTTTTTTAAAGTTAAATTTGAATTTCTTTCGTGAAAATAAGAAAGTCGGAATATTTACACAGTGTTTTGTTATGGTTTATCATATCATAGCTACATTCTCTTAATTTTTCAAAGTTCATTTTGGATTTCTTTCGATGAAATGCAAGAGTTGGAATATTTCAATAGTGTTTTGTCGTGGTTTACCTTGTCACAGTTACATTCTCTTAAATTTTCAAAGTTCATTTTGGATTTCTTTCATTGAAATGCAAGAGTTGGAATATTTCAGTAGTGTTTTGTTGTGGTTTACCTTGTCTCAGTTACATTCTCTTATTTTTTCAAAGTTCATTGTGAATTTCTTTTATGAAATGCAAGAGTTGGAATATTTCAGTAGTGTTTTGTTGTGTTTTACATTATCACAGTTACATTTTCTTGTTTTTTCAAAGTTCATTTTGAATTTCTTTCATTGAAATGCAAGAGTTGGAATATTTCAGTAGTGTTTTGTTGTGGTTTACCTTATCACAGTTACATGTTCTTGATTTTTCAAAGTTCATTTTGAATTTCTTTCATTGAAATGCTAGAGTTGGAATATTTAAGTAGTGTTTTGTCGTGGTTTACCATTTCACAGTTACATTCTCTCGATTTTTCAAAGTTCATTTGAATTTCTTTCATTGAAATGCAAGAGTTGGATTATTTCAGTAGTGTTTTGTCATGATTTACCTTGTCACACTTATATTCTCTTAATTTTTCAAAGTTCATTTTGAATTTCTTTCGTTGAAATGTAAAAGTTGGATTATTTCATCAGTGTTTTGTCGTGGTTTACCCTGTCACACTTATATACTCATAAATTTTCAAGGTTCTATTAGGATTTATTTCGTTGAAATGCAAGAGTTGGATTATTTCAGTAGTGTTTGGCTATGGTTTACCTTGTCACAGTTGTATTCTCTTGACTTTTCAAAGTTCATTTTGAATTTCTTTCATTGAAATGCAAGAGTTGGATTATTTCAGTAGTGTTTTGTCGTAGTTTACCTTGTCACAGTTACATTCTCTTGATTTTTCAAAGTTAATTTTGAATTTCTTTCATTGAATTGCAAGAGTTGGATTATTTCAGTAGTGTTTTGTCATGATTTACCTTGTCACAGTTATATTCTCTTGATTTTTCAAAGTTAATTTTGAATTTCTTTCATTGAAATGCAAGAGTTGGAATATTTAAGTGGTGTCTGGTTGTGGTTTACCTTATCAAAGTTACATTCTTTTAATTTTCCAATGTTCATTTTGAATTTCTTTCGTTGAAATGCATGAGGTGGAATATTTCAGTAGATTTTTGTTGTGGTTTACCATGTCACAGTTCTATTCTCTTGATTTTCAAAGTTCATTTTGAATTTCATTCATTGAAATGCATGAGTTGGATTATTTCAGTAGTGTTTTGATGTGGTTTACCTTGTCTCAGTTACATTGTCTTGATTTTCAAAGTTCATTGTGAATTTATTTCGTTGAAATGCAAGAGTTGTAATATTTCAGTAGTGTTTTGTTGTGTTTTACATTGTCACAGTTACATTCTCTTGATTTTCAAAGTGTATTTTGAATTTCTTTCATTGAAAGGCAAGAGTTGGAATATTTCAATAGTGCTTTCTCGTGGTTTACCTTGTCAAACTTATATTTTCTTGATTTTTCAAAGCTCATTTTGAAATTCATTCATTGAAATGCATGAGTTGGAATATTTCAGTAATGTTTTGGCGTGGTTTACCTTGTCACTGTTGCATTCTATTGACTTTTCAAAGTTTATTGTGGATTTCTTTCGTTGAAATGCAAGAGTTGGAATATTTCAATAGTGTTTTGTCGTGGTTTACCCTGTCACAGTTACATTCTCTTGATATTTCAAAGTTTATTTTGAATTTCTCTCACTGAAATGCAAGAGTTGGATTATTTCAGTAGTGTTTTGTCGTGGTTTACCTTGTCACAGTTACATTCTCTTAATTTTTCAAAGTTCATTTTGGACTTCTTTCGATGAAATGCAAGAGTTGGAACATTTGAGTATGATTTTGCGGTGGTTTACGCTGTCACGGTTACATTCTATTGATTTTTCAAAGTTCGTAGTGGAAATATTTCAGTAATGTTTTGTTATGCTTTACATTCCTTGCCAGTATTATGTTATCTCTATGTTGCAATATTTATTTTGTAATTTTTTTCATTGAAAATAAGTAGTTTAGATATTTAGCTAGAGTTTTTTTTTGGTTTAAAGTTTTACAGTTACATTTTCTTAATTTTTCAAATTTCTTTATGGAATTCCTTTCATTGAAATGCAAGAGTTGGAATATTTCAGTAGTGTTTTGTTGTAGTTTACCTTGTCACAGTTACATTCTCTTGATTTTTCAAAGTTCATTTTGGAAATTCTTTTATTGAAATGTAAGAGTTGGAATATTTCAATAGTGTTTTGTCATGGTTTACCTTGTCACTGTTATATTCTCTTGATTTTTCAAAGTTCATTTTGAATTTTTTTCGTTGAAATGCAAGAGTTGGAATATTTCAATAGTGTTTTGTCATGGTTTACCTTATCACAGTTACATTCTTTTGATTCCTCAAAGTTCATTTCGAATTTCACGCTTTGAAATGCAAGAGTTGGAATACTTCAGTGGTGTTTTGTCATGGTTTACCCTGTCAGAGTTACATTCTCTTGATTTTTCAAACTTCAATTGAAATTTCTTTCATTGAAATGCAAGAGTTGGAATATTTCAGTAGCGTTTTGTTATGGTTTACCTAGTCAATGTTACATTCTCTTGATTTTTCTAAGTTCATTTCGGGTTTCTGTCATTGAAATGCAAGAGTTGGAATATTTCAGTAGTGTTTTGCCGTGGTTTACATTTTCATTGCTGAAATCTCTTGATTTTTAAAGTGTAATTGTGGTTTTCTTTCGTTGAAATGCAAGGTTTGGAATATTTCAGTAGTGTTTTGTTGTGCTTTACCTTGACACAGTTACATTTTCTTGATTTTTGTTAGGTTAGGTTAGGTTAGCTAGATTAAATTAACAAAAATCTAGATTAACCTAACAAAAATCAAGTGTGTCAAGGTAATGCACAACAAAACACTACTGAAATATTCCAACTCTTGCATTTCAACGAAAGAAAGCCAAAATTATCTTTGAAAAATCAAGAGAATGTAATTGTGACAAAGTAAACCCCGGCAAAACACTACTTAAATATTCCAGTCTTGCATTTCAATGAAGGAAACCCGAAATATACTTTGAAAAATCAAGAAAAGGTAACATTGACTAGGTAAACCATAACAAAACGCTACTGCAATAATCCAGCTTTAGCATTTCAATGAAAGCAATTTCAAATAGCAAGAGAATGTAACTGTGACAGGGTAAACCATCACAAAACACCACTGAAGTATTCCAACTCTTGCATTTCAATGCGTGAAATTCAAAATGAACTTTGAAAAATTAAGAGAATGTAACTGTGACACGGTAAACTATGACAAAACACTACTGAAATATTCCAACTCATGTATTTCAACGAAAAAAATTCAAATTGAACTTTGAAAAATCAAGAGAATGTAACAGTGACAAGGTAAACCATGGCTAAACAATTTTGAAATATTCCAACTCATACATTTCAACAATGGAAATTCAAAAAGAACTTTGAAAAATCAAGAGAATTTGACAGTTACATAGTGAACCATAGAAAAACACAACTTAAATGTTCCCGCTATTGCAGTTCCATGAAATGAATTACATCAAGAACATTGAAGAATCAAGAGAATGTAATCTGACAAGGTAAACCACAACAAAACCCTACCGAAACATTCCAACTCTTGCATTTTAACGAAAGAAATTCCAAAAAGCACTTTGAAAAATCAAGAGAATGTAATTGTGACAAGGAATGTAACTGTGACCACAACAAAACACTACTGAAATATTCCAACTATGAACTTTGAAAAATCAAGAGAATGTAACTGTGACAAGGTAAACCACAGCAAAACACTACTGAAATATTCCTACTCTTGCATTTCAGCGAATTAAATCCGAATGAAATTTGAAGAATCAAGAAAATGTAACTTTGTCAAGGCAAAACATGACAAAACACTACAGAAATATTCAACCTCTTGCATTTCAACGAAAGAAATTCAAAATAAACTTCGAAAAATTAAGAAAATGTAACTATGATAAGATAAACCCCGACAGAACACTACTGAAATATTCTAACTCTTGCATTTCAACGAAAGAAATTCAAAATGAATTTCGAAAAATTAAGAGAATGCAACTGTGACAAGGTAAACCACAACAAAACACTACTGAAATATTACAACTCTTGCATTTCAATGAAAAGAAATTCAAAATGAACTTTGAAAAATCAAGAAAATGTAACTGTGACGAGGTAAACCACAACAAAACACTACTGAAATATTCCAACTCTTGTATTTCAACGAAAGAAATTCAAAATGAACTTTGAAAAATTAAGAGAATGTAACTGTGACAATGTAAACCATGACAAAACACTACTGAAATATTCCAACTCTTGCATTTCAATGAAAGAAATTCAAAATGAACTTTGAAAAATTAAGAGAATGTAACTGTGATAAGGTAAACCACAACAAAACACTATTGAAATATTCCAACTCTCACATTTCCTCGAAAGAAATTCAAAATGAACTTTGAAAAATTAAGAGAATGTAACTGCGACAAGGTAAACCACAACAAAACACTACTGAAATAATCCAACACTTG
Source organism: Artemia sp. Qi Xiang Cuo (assembly GCF_049724085.1). Taxonomy (NCBI): domain Eukaryota; kingdom Metazoa; phylum Arthropoda; class Branchiopoda; order Anostraca; family Artemiidae; genus Artemia; species Artemia sp. Qi Xiang Cuo. The sequence continues at coordinate 9,770,484 of NC_142803.1, forward strand.
CATTTCAATAAAAAAAAAATAAAAATGAACTTTAAAAAATTAAGAGAATGTAAATATGACTAGGTAAACCGCGACAAAATACTACTGACATATTCCAACTCTTGCATTTCAATGAAAAAAAAACCAAAATGATCTTTGAAAAATCTAGAGAATGTAACTGTGACACGGTAAACCATGACAAAACACTACTGAAATATTCCAACTCTTGCATTTCAACGAAAGAAATTCCAAAAATAAACTTTGAAAAATCAAGAGAATGTAACTGTGACATGGTTAACCACATTAAAAAAATACTGAAATATTCCAACTCATGCATTTCAACGAAAGAAAACCAAAATGAACTTTGAAAAATCAAGAGAATGTAACTGTGACAAGGTTAACCACATCAAAACACTAGTGAAATATACCAGCTTTTGCATTTCAAAGACAGAAATTCAAAATGAACTTTGAAGAATCAATAAAATGTAAGTGTGACAAGGTAAACCACGACAAAACACTACTGAAATATTCCAACTCTTACATTTCAATGAAGAAATTCAAAATGAACTTTGAAAAATTAAGAGAATGTAAGTGTGATAAGGTAAACCACGACAAAACACTATTGAAATATTCCAACTCTTGCATTTCAACGAAAGAAAACCACAATGAACTTTGAAAAATCTAGAGAATGTAATTGTGACTAGGTAAACCACGACGAAACACTACTGAAATATTCCAATTCTTGCATTTCAACGAAAGAAAACCAAAATGAACTTTGAAAAATTAAGAGAATGCAACTGTGACAAGGTAGACCACGACAAAACATTACTGAAATAAAGCAACTAATGCATTTCAACGAATGAATTTCAAAATGGACTTTGAAAAATTAAGAGAATGTGACTGTGACAAGGTAAACTATGACAAAACACTATTGAAATATTCCAACTCTTGCATTTCAACGAAAGAAAACCAAAATGAACTTTGAAAAATCAAGAGAATGTAACTGTGACAAGGTAAACTATAACAAAACACTACTGAAATATTCCAACTATTGCATTTCAATGAAAGAAAACCACAATGAACTTTGAAAAATCAAGAGAATGTAACTGTGACAAGGTAAACCATGACAAAACACTATTGAAATATTCCAACTCTTGCATTTCAAAGAAGGAAATTCAATTAACTTTGAAAAATTAAGAGAATGTAACTGTGACAAGGTGAACTATAACAAAACACTACTGAAATAATCCAACTCTTGCATTTCAGCGAAAGAAAACCAAAATGAACTTTGAAAAATTAAGAGAATGTAACTGTGACAAGGTAAACCACGACAAGACACTACTGAAATATTCCAACTCTTGCATTTCATCGAAAGAAATTCAATGAACTTTGAAAAATTAAGAGAATGTGACTGTGACAAGTTAAACTATAACAAAACACTACTAAAATATTCCAACTCTTGCATTTCAATTAAAGAAAAACGAAATTAACTTTGAAAAATCAAGAAAATGTAACTGTGACACTGTAACGACGACAAGACACCACTGAAATAATCCGACTCTTGCATTTCAACGAAAGAAATTCAATAAAGTTTGAAAAATAAAAAGAATTTAACTGGGATACTGTAAACAACTATAAAACACAACTGAAATAATCCAACTCTTGCATTTCAGTGAAAGAAATTCAAAATAATCTTTAAAAAATCAAGAGAATGTAACTGTGACAGGGTAAACCATTACAAAACACTACTGAAATATTCCAAATCTTGCATTTCAGTGAAAGAAATTCAAAATAAACTTTGACAAATCAAGAGAATGTAACTGTGACAAGGTAAACCACGACAAAACACTACTGAAACATTCCAAATCTTGCATTTCAATGAAAGAAATTCGAAATGAGCTTTTAAAAATCAAGAGAATATAAGTGTGACAAGGTAAACCACGAGAAAACACTATTGAAATATTCGAACTCTTGCATTTCAACGAAAGAAATTCAAAATGAACTATGAAAATCAAGAGAATGTAACTGTGACACTGTAAACCACAACAAAACACTACTGAAATATTACAACTCTTGCATTTCAACGAAAGAAATTCACAATGAACTTTGAAAATCAAGACAATGTAACTGAGACAAGGTAAACCACATCAAAACACTACTGAAATAATCCAACTCATGCATTTCAATGAAAGAAATTCAAAATGAACTTTGAAAATCAAGAGAATATAACTGTGACATGGTAAACCACAACAAAACACTACTGAAATATTCCACCTCATGCATTTCAACGAAAGAAATTCCAAATGAACATTTAAAAATTAAAAGAATGTAACTTTGATAAGTTAAACAACAACAAAACACTACTGAAATATTCCAACTCTTGCTTTTCAATGAAAGAAATTCAAAATGAACTTTGAAAAATCAAGAGAATATAAGTGTGACAAGGTAAATCATGACAAAACACTACTGAAATAATCCGACTCTTACATTTCAACGAAAGATATCAAACAAGAAAATAGAAATCTCATACGAATTTAGGCGTGATAATTTAAACTTTGTAGAAATAACATTGAAATATTCACTCCCTTGAATTTAAACGAAATAAATCAAAATTTAAATATGAAAAGTCAAAAGAATGCAACCCTGACAATGTAAACCATAGCCAAACACTACTGAAATATTCGAACTATTTCATGTCAAAGAAATAAATTCAAATAGAACCTTGAAATATTATGAGTATATAACTGTGACAAGGTAAATCATGACAAAACACTGATGAAATAATCCAACTCTTGAATTTCAATGAAAGAAATTCAAAATGAACTTTGAAAAATCAAGAGAATATAAGTGTGACAAGGTAAATCATGACAAAACACTACTGAAATAATCCAACTCTTACAATTCAATGAAATAAATTCAAAATGCACCTTGAAAAGTCAATAAAATACAAGTTTGATATGGTAAACCATGACAAAGCAGTACTGAAATATTCCAACTCTTGCATTTCAAAGACAGAAATCCAAAATGTACTTTGGAAAATCAAGAAAAGTAACTGTGACAAGGTAAAGTACAATAAAACACTACTGAAATAATCCAACTCTTGCATTTAAATGAAAGAAATTCAAAATGAACTTTGAAAAATCAAGAAAATGTAACTGTGATAAGGTGAACCGCAACAAAACACTACTGAAATATTCCAACTCTTGCATTTCAACGAAAGAAATCCAAAATGAACTTTGAAAAATCTAGATAATTTAACTGTGACAATATAAACAACGACGAAAAATTGCTTAAATATTCCAATTATTGCATCTAAACGAAATAAATCCAAATGAACGTGAAAAAATGAAATAAATGTAACTGTGAAAAGATAAATCACAAATAAAAACAAGTGAAAAATTCAAGCTCTTGCATTGCAACGAAAGAAAATCAAAAATGAAATTTGGAAAATCAAGAGAATGTAACTATGACATGGTAAACCGCAACGAAACACTACTGAAATATTCCAACTATTGCATTTCAATGAAAGAAATTCAAAATGAACTTTGAAAAATCAAAAGAATGTAACTGTGACAATGGTAAACCACTACTGAAATATTCCAACTGTCCTAGTCGACTACGTCATTCTATGCCCATAAATGGATTCCCGTCAGGATCTCCTGATCGGGTTCTACCGATTATGTAATCAATTTCTCAGGAATTTAATTGTCTTAGTTGATTACGTCATTCTATGACCATAAATTGATTCCTGTCATGACCTTCTGATATGGTTTTCCCGAGTGGGTCATTAAGTTCTCATAAATCTATTTGTCCTAGTCGATTATGTCATTATTTGCACATAAATGGATTCCCATCATGACCTACTGATATGGTTCTACCGATTATGTAATCAATTTCTCAGACATCCAATTGTCTTAGTCGATTACGTCATTCTATGTCCATAAATGGATTCCCGTCATGACCTTCTGATAGGGTTCTATCGGTTAGGTTATCAAGTTCTCAGAAATCCATTTGTTCAAGTTGATTATGTCAATCTATACTCATAAATGGATTCCTGTCATGACCTTCTGATATGATTTTACCGATTATGTAATCAATTTCTCAGAAATCCATTTGCCCTAGTTGATTACGTCATTCTATGCCCATAAATGGATTCCCGTCACGAGCTCCTGATAGGGTTCTACTAATTATGCAATCAATTTCTCGGGAATTCTCTCCCTTCGATTACGCAGTCAATATATCTCTTCCCCACCTTCCCCATAGAAATAGCAAATTAATTCCCCTTTCTTGAATCGATAATTCCCCTTAGAAACAACAAATTAATTCCCCTTTCGTAAATCAATAATTCCTCCTAGAAACAACAAATTAATTCCCCTTTCTTGAATCAATAATTCTCCTTAGAAACAACAAATTAATTCCCCTTTCGTGACAATCAATCAACCTTGACATCACCTGTCAGACATTAATCAATTTCTCGGAAACGTTCTCTCCCTGGGAAAAAGAGGGCATTGACCCACTTCGTGGATCGATAATCCTTGAATAAATTATAACCTGTCAGCATTAGACTAAATTGTAGATGGCAGCAGGGGTGAGGGATAGGACCTCCTGAGGCCCTTCTACTAGT